>NC_052572.1:60457281-60757281 GCF_016699485.2 Gallus gallus | reverse complement strand
AAATGGAAGGAAGGGGCAATGCTGATGACACATGAGATTAAAAAAGCAGTCTGGCTTATTTATTAGTCCTCTTGCACAGTTCTTGACAATGACAAATCAACAAACCGTATTGGAGTTCTGTATTACAGGAAATGAACAGAAGCAGCTGGTGCAGAGCCATTGCCTGCACTTCTTCAGCTGACTTTCAGGTGTCTTAGATTCACCCAGTTCAGAACTCTGTAGATCAGAAATCATGATATACAGCTGTGCAAAGATTACAAGGATGCAAATAGATGGTTTCCTTCAGCAGAATGTGTTCATTCCTTACTGAAAATATCTCAAATATGTGTGTTGAGCAGAATGAAAAGCAAGAATCATTTATTCATGTGGATGAGATTTCAGGCCTCAGGCAGCATGGCTTTGTACATTATGGAATCATTTATAGCCTTAATCATAAAATGGTCTTCCTCATCAGAATTCTCTTTTCATACTTGCATATGAGACTCCATGCATTTGCAGAGGGGTGGATGAGCACTTTGCCATAAAGTACCTGATCCTCTCTCAAGAATATGCTCAAGTGTACCTATTTGCTCTTACAAACAGATGATTAAAAGCACAAAACCTAGGAAGTGCCAAATTCCACACACAGAAAGGAAAGGGACTATTAAGAATAAAAAAATAGTCTCCATACATTACTGATACAGCAGCCTTCTCTCCTCTCGTTTCATTTCTAATGCCTCTGACCCCAGCAGGCTGCTCCAGCAGGCAGGGAATTACCAGAGTCAATATGTCATATACTGACCCCTAGACAACAGCCAGAGCAAGTTATCACAGGAGTCCTAACAGCCTTAAAAAAGGAATCCTCAACTGGCCGCTTAAGCCTGCTTCTAGCTGTCAGGATGATGCAAAGCAGCAGCATCAAGTCACAGAAACTGGCATTTTCAGTTTTTAGAGTGAAACAGTGAAAAGCAATCATGTGCTAAGGAAGTTCAGGATTCCTCAGGCATAGCCTCACTTCTATGTACTTTTGGATTTTTCCTAGAAAGCCGTTAACATTCATAACTAAATGCATCATACAAACAGCATCTCAAAAAATACATAAAAAATTGAATTCTGGTCAGTTTGCATTCCTACTTAGAGCTAGGCTTGCAGGCAGCTGCTAGGCAATCTTATCCCAAGCCAAATCTGATCACTGTACACAATCAATATTTGCTTTTCAACTCAGGTCCAGAGTAAAGTATTTTAAGAATTACAAAATCCAGGGTTGGAGGATTTCATTATAAAGGAAATAACTACTTTATTTGTTAAACTTGATTGAAGTCAGAGCACCAGATACTTCTAAATAATGAGGAGGAACTGGTAGAAATAACTCAGTAATTTCAGGATTTCTGTTGCATTAACCATTGATATTTGGCCCAGGTATTCCACAAAGTTAAATGGTGATATTTTATCTACCACTGCATTTCTTCCCTCTGTATATTCAGCTTTAATTACTTTATTGTTCAGGATAGTACCTCAGGTAGTCATGATAGTTGTGCAACAGGCAGCTGGGGAGACATCTTCAGCTTTAAATGCTGTTATAGGTTTTTGCAGGTGTGTTTGATACTAGCACAGCACAAATGAAGTTATCCAATGCAAGAGTTTGACAATATGGACCACATGCACAGAGGGGTAATTAGCACAAGCAGGGGAATAATCTATTATAGTGGAAAAATAAACAGAGCTCATTCACGATGAACCTGAAATCCCAATTACATAGAAGAACACAGATGTTAGTCCCATAAAATAAATACAATTGGCACCTTTGGGTTATGATTAAATCCTGTAGGCACTGAACAAAATATATACCTTTTCCCTTTATAACACATTTTACTTTTAGCTCGGAAGCAAATATTTTTTGCACCCAATTCCCACCATAGTTATTTATATAAAGAAAATGATATTTAGTATCATTCCTTCTCTAGCTTACAACATAGAAGAATCTCCCCTCTCCCTCTCAAGAGAGGGATAGCAAAACTAAGATCAATGATTCTGACAATATAATCATCCAAGCCAGGATTTCCCAGGAGCGCAATTAGTCCTCCCTTTCTTATTCTCAAGTATAGACCTTATTCCCTTGCCCCTGGCTAACTCCAGACCATTTCAAAAGAATATGATTCAACACCATTCCTAGAACATAACCCATTCTTCAGAACGTCTCTGAAGATGTCAAGTGAGTCTCAAAACTCCTTCTTTCAAGGTGTCTCCTTGACACTGTGCCAGAAAGTGACCATAGAAACAACAACAGCATTTTAGGTTGTCATGCACGTATTAGGAAGGTGGGTGTTGGGATTACAGTGGTTTACAGGCTTATAATGGAATCACACAATGTAAAACACTGGTTGTCTGCTTTGCTGTGCATAGAAAACACAGCACAATATACCTCCTGTCGCAGAGTAATGAAGTCTGTCCTTATGGGATATTTCGCATATGTATCTCTAAGAAGAAAAGCAGTAAATTGCTATGAACTCCAAGGATAAAGTACAGTGTTTAGCATGTAACACAAGCAAGAAATTAGAGCTTTTCTTATTCCTGTCAACCATATTGCACAGAGACCAAGATTTTGAAAAAGAAAAAAAAGCCACTGTACAGAAAATGCCTTTCCTTTCCTTTCCTTTCCTTTCCTTTCCTTTCCTTTCCTTTCCTTTCCTTTCCTTTCCTTTCCTTTCCTTTCCTTTCCTTTCCTTTCCTTTCCTTTCCTTTCCTTTCCTTTCCTTTCCTTTCCTTTCCTTTCCTTTCCTTTCCTTTCCTTTCCTTTCCTTTCCTTTCCTTTCCTTTCCTTTCCTTTCCTTTCCTTTCCTTTCCTTTCCTTTCCTTTCCTTTCCTTTCCTTTCCTTTCCTTTCCTTTCCTTTCCTTTCCTTTCCTTTCCTTTCCTTTCCTTTCCTTTCCTTTCCTTTCCTTTCCTTTCCTTTCCTTTCCTTTCCTTTCCTTTCCTTTCCTTTCCTTTCCTTTCCTTTCCTTTCCTTTCCTTTCCTTTCCTTTCCTTTCCTTTCCTTTCCTTTCCTTTCCTTTCCTTTCCTTTCTTTCCTTTTTTTTTTTTTCACAGTGGACTGATTTTCACAGTGGAGCTCCTCTTTGGTCTTAATACTCAGATCTCTATAAAAATGATGATCATCACCTTAGATTTAGTGAGAAAAGAAGGATCTCTGAAATTAACGCCTTTAATGCAATTTTTTAGGCAGCTAGCCACCCAATAGAACTTCAGATTTTATTTGAAAAGCAAAATTTTTTATCAGTGCTAATAAGTGACATTTGTGTATTCAACTAGGGCATTCCAGAACAGGATATGTGGCAGGCGTCTGTGTTGTGATACTTTAGCTGTAACATTTAAAATCAGATAGCTAGCTCAGTGAATCTACAGTGTTCCCCAGTTTTTGCTGGTACAGCAGGAGAAAATAGGAGTCTTCAGCAGAGAGTCAGTAAGGACATCAGGCAGTGATGGTCTCCACCACTGAAGAAAAAAGATGCAGAAGAAGATATTTCACATTGTACCACTGCAAGTTTCAATCTCACTGCTGGGAAGGATGCTTAGCTTATACTGGGGACCCACAGGAAAATATAAACTCTAATATAGTCTGTTTTCTGCTTGTCTACTACCCTAAGTGGTATTTCATCTCTTTCTTGATTAGCAGTGCAACCCTGTCTTGGATGTTTTGAAGCCACATGGAACAGGGTTGACCTTCACTGATGTCAACAGGCCAGAGGTTTTCTTCTTTGTTTAATTCAGACAACTGAAAGACAACAAGATACTGGTCAGAGGTAAGCACTTGGACTATTTCCTTTGAAGCTAGCTAAGCAGGTGGGAGGAAATGAGGCACAAGGTTAAAAATATATATATAATTTTATACACTTATAGTTAAATACTTTCAGAAGCAAACAGTCCTGTTCATTCCTATAATCACTTTTCGAAGTTCTTTAATGGCCAAGGTACTGTAGAAATAATTTGTGCCACACAGTGATCAGCTTAGGATACTCAGCCTGTGGTCAGTGCTAGCCAAGAGAGCTCATGAGAGAGCCTACTACTTGGTTGGTAGGCGTCTTGATCACAAAATTAGCCATCTCTACTAAGCTGAATTTCTTCTGAATCAAGAAACTACTGAGTAATCCCCAAAATACAGTTGAAGGCTGCCATGGAGTTTTTGCTTGGAACCTAGGTTCTTAAGGTGTTTCATGCTTGAAACAGATTAGACTTTCTTTTTCCAAAAATTGTTGTCCTGCAATAAATGCCCACTGTTAATCAACTGCTGGCCATATCATACACCTAAGATCGAAACTGTGGCTAAGCAGTGGGAAATCAAGGCTGAAGTCTAACTGTAACCCTAAAATTTATTATAGTTGCATTAGGATGCAGAGCTCTGGGTCATGAACCAGGGTCCCACAAGATCAGGAACAATGCAAATATGTAACCATCTAGCACAAGCTTGCAGTCTTGTGCTTCTTATTTCCTATTTTATAGGCAATAAAGGGTTCAGGGGAAACTGGGGATTCATGAAATTAGGTCCATCAAAATATAAAGAATGCAGCAACTTACATGTGTGGGATTTAACCTCTTATTCTTTTCCATTAATTCAAATTCTTTGCAGCCTTCCCTTGCTCGTGTCTTTATGCTGCCTCGTGCTTAATTTTAGCTTTGGTTTTTTTTTTTTTTTATTGAGGCTATTGAAGTTTGGGAACAAATCAACTAACAATCAGCAAGGAAGCATGATGCACTGCAAACTGGCAGGTACTCATTTCCTTATGCAGAATTTAAACCTTCATCTGCCCCTCTGCCAGCAATGATGCAAATGTGTTGTGAAGGTCAGGATTCTCAGGATTCTCGGAAACAAGCTAAAGTGAGGTGCAAAAGGTGGCTGGCACTTGGACCACAGAATCAGCATGTCAGCACAAAATTATGAAACACAGGTGCTTCTTTCCAATGTGATGCATTGCTGAAATGTGGAGTTTCAGTAGCCCTCAGACCTTTGCTCCCACCTGTGCAATGGTCTAGATTTTATACTCAAGGGAGGCTTGTAAACATTGCAGAAGTAATGTCTTTTCTGAGATCTCCTGGAGCTTTTCCCCTGCAGTGACTTTGCCTGACTAAATAGCAAAGAGGGAATGGAGAAACATGAATGAAGTTTGTTTTGTTGTTAGTTCTTTCTTTGCTTTTCTTTTGCAAAACATGTTCAGAAAAATGACCGGAGTCTCATAATAGAAGATCCTTACTGGCAATATCATCTCTTATTTGCAGCTCCTGGAGTGGAATCAAGAGCATTGGCAGGCTACACTGGCTAAAAATCGTTCTATTTGACAGGTAAATGTTTTATTACTGGAGTTTAAATTTTTTTTCTACATCCTGTACATAAAGACAGGGGATAAGGGGAGAAGAGAAGGAAATGAAGTGAAGAGGTATTTATGCCCCACACAGAAAATCACACTGACATTGTGGGTTTGCAGGGAATTCCACACTACTTGTTCATTTAAACTGTTAGGTAAACACAACAGCTATAAAAATCTAGGGCCTGAGGAATCACATACACAAGGAACCAAAGACTAATAAAGGGTAGGAAAAGGAATGGCAGCCATTAAGTTGGAACAACAACAGAAACAATTCCATCACGTAAATGGAAGGAATTGCAATTGAAAATATATAACATGGAACAGCAAAGGGGAGAGGATAATGTTTTACTGAAACTTCTGTGCCTCATGATTTGGAGTAACAACATAAAATTTGGCAAAGAAGAGTATGCCCTTTGCGTGAACCCTTTATCCACACATCCCAGAATCTGCCTTCAGTAAAACTGCTTCCATTCATATATATTCAAGAAAAGATTTAGATTTATTTTGATCAAGAATTAGCAGTATAACTGGTCAGATTTAGGTAAAAAGTAAAAGAAGGTCCATAAACAAGACTGAACCACCCCTATGCAAATCTGAAAATTGCCAAAGGTTTCCAGTCTTACATTCTCTAGTCTTCATGCACTCATTCAAGTCAGGTCAGTTATGCCTATGTCTGTTCAGTGCCTTTGTCCTGTGGGTGATGAGCAACTACTTCTTGATCATTGTGCACTAGTTTAAGTGACAGTAGGCAAGTGCAGAACTAAAGCTTGTACCCAAATGGCCGTGCTCAAACTAAAAGCAGAAATCCTTTTTGGAATTTTTTGGCTTTTACACACTTGACATCAAAACTTTGTCATTCCATAAAAAATACTGTTTTTCAAGTACTTTCAAATAGCAGATAGTAAATTTCCTTTTCATTATTTATTTATTAAGTTATTTTTTTCTCGTTGAGTTTCAGCCATAATATAAACCTAGCCCCTAGTAAAATGAGGCTCTTTTTCACTAAGGCTGGAGGAAGCTTTTTCATTCAGCAAACACTTAAGTCCTGAAAAGAAGGACAGTAATTTTAAAAGGGAAGAGAAAATGGAATTGAGGGACTGTGTGCTTTCGAGAAATGTAACAGGAAGTAATAAGAACCTGTTTAGAAAGAATGATGTTCACTAAAAATGATAAACAAATGCACTGCAACTTGGCCCATTAGCCTACATCTTCATTTCCGTACCTCCCTTTTTCCTGAGGTCATGTCAATATCTGCAACTAGTCACTTACAGCCATTGTAAGGATCCTATGTACGTGATTCCTGTCAAATACATGATCAGCTGTTAGTTATACCAAAAGCTATTAAAAAAAAAAAAAAAAAAAGTCTGCTCCCATATATTCATTTATTCCACAGGGATTCATTGTTCAAATAAGCTGGTTTTTGTTTTGTTTTGTTTTGTTTGTTTGTTTGGGGGGTTTTGTTTGTTTGTTTGTTTTTGTTTTTGTTTTTACCACTGTTATGAAGAGCCAGATTCTGTAAATGTGAAACCAAAAATTACTTGGTTAGGAAAAAAAAACTGAAAAAGCTGTATCATGATAATTGTCACATTTTGGACCCAGTTCAGAAAAAAGTGTGTTTATTTTGTTCATTTGTTTACTTTAAAAACTGCTATTCCTATTTACTATGATTTGAAAGTCCATACATAAATAATTTTGGGAGCAATTACCAAATGTTGTGACTGTAGAAACATATTTCTATGTATTTATGTGAACAAGCCACTGCACATTTTTAAATATTTTATTCCACTGGATTCCATGTCTTGCTGCTTTCTATTCTGCCACAGATATCTGTCCATATCATCACTAGAACATAATTTCAGTTTTACAAAAATAAATACAACTTACTTGTGAAAGATGAAACCTACCAGCAAGACATGCTTTGAGGGCACATCACTATGAGACAAATAAAAATTATGGTCAAGAAATTCCCTTTTCCCTCCTCTGGTAAACAGCACTGTGATGTGAGAACAACTTGAAGGAAGCATGCCTCCAGCATGCTGTTCCCTGCGGTTTGCTTCTGAGAGTCTCGGTTTAGGTCAAGAGCTGCAGCTGCTGTTTGAGGGATTTTCCCAGATCTGGGTGTATCAGGTGTTGGTTGACGCTTCGAGCACTGAGACCTGTCATCACCCTGACAGGGTGTGACATAAGGGGAAGTTACAAGAAAAAGTAAGGCAGAAACGCAAAAGAAAACTCCTGCAGATACCAACCAACAGTTCAAGCAGAAATTGTTTAGAAAATGTGTAGAGTTCTCTGAATAGAAAGCTTTTTCATAACAACCTTCTGATATATTACTATGCCATCTACTATATAAAGCTCAATACAATAAATAAAATAAAATAAAATAAAATAAAATAAAATAAAATAAAATAAAATAAAGTAAAAAAGAGTAATAGAAAGGGTTTTAGAAGAACTAAGCTGTCATTCGGTGCTACTCTATTAACTCAGGGGTGGCTCTGCCAAGGGGGTGCTAAGCACTGAGTGACTTTTCCAGTCTGAAAAATGAGGGAACTTAATCCTGGTAGAATGCATTAATCTTCACCACAATTCTGTGTAACACTGTCAGCAGTTAACTTAACCGCGGGGCTCCACAAATGAAAGATCAATGCAGAAGCTCCTCAGATCCTCAGAAATCTCCATTTGTGCAGTGAGCACCATCTAAAATGCACAGCCTGGTCAAGAAGCGGTCTGCAGTGAGCTGCTAAAGCAAAGCTGCATAGCTGCATATGTCCATGACCAGCTCTCAAGGCTTTTATGAACCTTCTACTCCTGAACATCCACAGATTCCTGCAGGAAGAAGATCTGACCAGACCACTGGCATTTTTTCCTCCATGCCATGAGCACCATGCTTCCTCTACAACATTGTATCTGCCAGTACGCCAAGTCAGGGCTGGATCTGAAATAAGTAGCTAGAAGAAAAACAGCAGCATAACAAAAACCCTTATAACAACAAATAACCCTTTCCCAGGGAGCTATGAAAGTTATTTCACACACAGAAGTAGTTTCCACAGATTGAGAAGGTGGCAATGGAACATGTGTTTTATAAAGGCAGATTTCAGAGATGCTATGCTGGTCTGTATGTGTGTCACCGCAACTGGTGCACCCGTCCGGAAGGAGAGAAACACCTTGTTGCAGAACATCTGTACACAGCTGTAATTCTGCAGCCAGCACCCAAAAGGAGAACATCTTCTGCACCAAATAAATAAATAATAATAAAAAAAATTAAGAAGTAAATAACATAGGAACACTTTTCTCCTTTCATAAGTGTAATAGCATTAAACAATGAAAGATGTCTTTGATAGGAGCTTTGGTAGGAGGATCCCTCTCTGCTTATGTAATGTCAAAAAAAAAAAAAAAAAAAAAAGTCAAGCTTCTTCCTTTCTGAACATACCATTAACACTTCTCTGTTATAAAACACAAATCAAAATGAAGTTTGTCACCAAAAATCAACTCCTGATCACTTTCCAGCTGATTTCTACAGAAACATAACAGCTTTATTTATGGTGTCCTTTCTGTTAAAATGCTTGCTTCACCCACTGGGGCTTTCCAAGTCACTCGGCAAGAATTAATGTGGGGAAGCATGAATATATTTAAAGCTCCCATTGCTGCGACATTTCTGGGAGTAGACCTCAGCAGGTTCATTAATTCTGTGCTCTGGAAAACAGCAAGTCTCGTACGACCTGTCCCAGAGATAACAGCTGTCTCTTTGCAGCCCTGGTTCACACCCTGTAGATACTATCACACTGTTCTCTGCATTATCAACCATATTTGACACAATGGGATAGATATATGTATGTAAAAGAAATAAATGAGATATATATCCCACAGTAGTAGTAGTAGTAATAATAATAATAATAATAATAATAATAATAATAATAAATCTTTGGTAATTTTTATATTTAAACCAAACCAAACAAAAAGCAGAATGTACTTTAGGCCAGATTTAGCTACAATGTCAAAGGACAGTAAGGTGTTCGGAAACCACCTTTCTGCTTCCCCAACACTAAGTAGTGAAAATACCATGAAGAGGATTTATCAACTGGCTTCTGTCATATGCAGTGTGCCAATTAACTTACAAACACTGTTGTTACTGTTAATGATAACAGTCTCAGTATTTCTGATTTCAAAATTCGCAGGATTCCACCTAATCACAAATACTGAAAACTATGCACAGAGCACAAGTCCACACTTTGCATTATTGAACATTTTAATAAGAGTCATAATACTGTGGAACTAGATTTAACATACATATCCACTGCTTTGATGGAAGAATGATGAACATTTATGTTTGGCTTTCCAGAAGTCAATGTCTGGCAATAATCAGGGTGTGTGTTGATTCTTCTAATTTTTTGTTTCCATTTATTTATTTATTTATTTGTTTGGTCTAACTTGTTAATTATCAATATTTCCCACAGACACAAGATTTCATATGTTGAGAACAGCATAACATAGTTATCAGATATTGCTGCGGATGAAATGTGAAATTGAACGGATGAACAATCCACGAAGAAAGAATACGTGACATTGATTGTCATGTCATTTGTATTAAGTAGGGTGGAAAGAGTAACTGAGGATTTATTATGATGTCATGGTTTGCTGCAGTTAACACTGCACTGCAATTAATTTTATTCTGAGGTTGCTTCAGGACAGACCATTCTGTGGCCAGTAATAACTATCATATGGTAACTATTTGATGCTCTGAGCCAGGTATATTGATAAAATCAGCTGAATTTAAAAGGAGCAGTTACTCATAATAAAGACTTATGGCAACAACTGACAGTGTGTACACCTTTGCAAAGGTGTATCAAAGATATACTTCCTATCCAGGTCATACTTCAACCTATACAGAAAATTAAGAAATGATGCTGCAGTTTTATGTGGTAGCAGAAAAACATTTACAGCATTCTGGGGAAGCGAAAATTGACCAAAAAGTCTGAGAAAACAAAGTATATGAAATTAAACAACTTTCTACTTGTTTTTCCAATAATCGTAATGATGATGATATCAACAGGAAAATTATGATTTACGAAATCTATCAAACAGGATTACGTAAGAAAAGTTCTGCCATATATGCTTTATGCTCTTAAAATGAAGGTATGGCTGCTGTATCCATAACCAGATTTGATATCTATATATATAAGGCATTAGCAAAACTATATTGTGTAATTTTCCTATGGGAAAACCAAAGAAAATAAACCAAAGGGGAAAAAAAAAAAAAAAGGGAAAAAAAAGAAATGGGAAGCCTGAAATATGAGAATATCGTTGAATAAGCTTCAGACATGAATCATGGCTCTTAAGATCATTGGTGTCATTGATCCAAGTTAAACAAAAAGGCTAAGCTAATTCAGGTGCAATACAAATAACAGCTTTGTATTTAGGAAACTGGAGACTCTCAGTGTTGGTAAAAAAGAAAGCTTAAAACCAGTGAGATAATAATATGCCACTGTTTATTCTGATAGCAGACAAAAACCTGCACGATATGTCAAAGTTCTACTAGGGATATTTAACTACTGTACTTTAATCATTTATTATGCATGGCCGAGAAATGATTGCATTATTTTCTTAAGGAGCTATGAAGGACAGGTCACATAGCATTCCCTCTGTTTCTTTTGTAAAAAATCTTCTGAATTGACTCAACAAACATACTTGCAAAAAAAAAACAACCCATCAGAAAGACAACTTGCTGAAAAACAGAGAAATCTCCACAGCAGCTACAAACACATCTCGTACCCATCCAAAACAGGTGTTTGCATTGTAAATAGGGTGTCAACAACTGGAGAAACAGTGTGGTGCAAATCCCAGTCCTGCTCAGCAGTTGCTGAAGTGGGGCTGCAGGAACTGGAAAGTGCGCTATGGGCACAGCAGGGTGCAACTGCAAGCTCTTTCTATGTAAAGAAGTGAAATGAAGGCTTATTGACAGCCATCCTCAGCTTATGATTCAAACCTGGTCTTGGAAGCTTCCCATTATCACCACAGTGCGAAGGACTCTAGTGGTAAAACTTCCGGTCATATCTTCCCTCCATTAAAACAAGAGAAAGCAAATGAGTTTAGTAATGAGCACCCTTTGTGCCAATCCTCTTACATTTTCTTCCCCACGTGCTGCATCACTTTTAATGTTTGTTACAAGACCAATAAATAAATAAATAAATAAATAAATAAAAGAGAGAAAATTCTATCATAAAATTTAAATCAGCAGCCAAGTGATACAAAATGTATTATGAATTAGCCTGTAGCAGCTCTTCTCTGAGAAGATTAGCTTCCAAAGTCCATCATCTAACTATAGAAAATTTGGTGAAAAGCAAGTCAAGATTAATCAGTCTCATTTAATGGAATTATAAATATTTCCTACAATCATATCTGGATAGCAGTTGGCCATATTGCCAAAAAAGTCTTGTAAAAGGAAAAGTTATAAATAAATAGATAAGCCTTTTGGTTAGTTTACATCTTGCTTAGAAAAAGAATATGATTTTTTTATCAGGTTAAAAAAAGTTCAGCAGTATTTTTAGGCACTGGAGTGGAAGAGCAAATTGAAAAGAACAGAAAAATAAAGGACTGATTACCTATCTGACTATGAAAAGTATTTTAATGAATGGTACAGATTGGTATTTTCACTGATTATTGTCAGAGATCACACTTCTCTGATCCCAACTGAAGGATCCATGAGTCAAGAAAGTACAACCTTGTCCCTTTTGAAGAAGGAAAGTTCATGCAGAGACTGTCTTTAATGAGCTCTTGAAAAATCCCAGTTCTGTGACCATAAAAACCTGAGATCAGACCTTTCCACTGAGGTCCATAATATTCCAGAAAAGAACAACATAGATGGAGGCTAAATTTGCTGTGGAATTTGTGTTTGCCTTGTTGTTATTCTTTTAAGAATCTTCCCTGCATTTTATATGGTCCCTACTACTCAAACACCCCTTGTTCTGGAACATAGGCACAGCCAGAGAGACAAGACATCTGCTGTTCAGCGCTAGAGAAAGGTATCCAGACCAGCTTCTCCGAGGTTTATTCACCTTGCATGGCACTGGAGAAACAGCCTGTCTCTATAGACCTCAATTTTATTTTATTTTCCCCCAACAGTGTTTCATCTCCATGTCTGACAGGAGCAGAGGATGAAAGAAATGTCAAAGGTTGTTTCTTCTCCATTGATGTTTTACCTTCCCCCTCAGTTTACAAGCACTAAAGTACTTTTCTATTTTACATTCATGTTTTCACTTCTGAAAGGCTCAGGTATTTCTTTTAAAAAAATTCATTCCAAATGTTGTGGTTTTCTCGTGTTTTAATTAGAAATTCATCAAGGCTTTTTCTCTCTAAACTTGAAAAGTTTCAGGGAGTGATTAGATCCATTCTCCTAAAATTTCCACAGTTTTTACAATCAATCAAAAACAAGGACTGACAGTCCAAAATATGAAGAAATATGGTTACTTTAGCTGCCAAAAATTGTACCAAAATGACAACACAAAGAAGAAAAACATATTCAGTTTTAAGCATTCTCAGATGAGAAAAACTTACATCCTTAGGACCCCAAATTTCTGCATATTTGCCAGCCCCCTCCCAAAAAAACAACCTCAACCCACAAAAAAAGTGAATTTATGCCTTCTTTTTATAGAAGTGACAGGAGGAACATGGCCTCATTTCTTCCCCTCTTGACAAGTCAAAACCAAACTGCACAACAACTGGACAGTGATCTCAGACATAGAGTTTGGATTTTGGGTGGTCCTGTGTAGAGTTAGAATTTGGAATTGATGATCCCTGTGAGTCCTTTCCAAGTTGGGCTATTCTATGGTTCTATGGAACCCTAAAAGAAAAAAAAAAAAAAAAAAAAAAAAAAAAAAAAAAAAAAAAAAAAAAAAGAAAGAGGAAGAAAAAAAGACATATACATTATTCACAGAGTCACAGAATCATAGGGACTGGAAGGGACTTCTGAAGATCACCTAGTGCAACACCCCCCACTAACGCAGGCTTCTTAGAATAGGTTGCAGAGGAAAACCTCCAGACAGGTTTTAATATCTCCAGAGAAAATAACCAGATAGCCTTTTTGTCTTCGGCTTCCTTGGAGATGACATCCAGAATAAGCTGTTCCATCAACTTTCCAGGATGTAGATGAAGCTGTCTGGCCTGTATTATCTTGAGTCCTCAAGATAATCTGTGTGAAGATTGGAGGGATATTGGCTTTTCTCCAGTCTCCAGATATCTCTTCTGTTGTCCATAGGTTTTCAAAGATGATATAGAGAGGTTCAGCAATCACTTCTGCCAGCTCCCTTAGCACTCGGTGTAGCATACCATATGGTCTCATGCAAGTAGGTGTCAAGTTTACCAAGATGATGTCTGACCAGATAGATCCTCCTCAGCCTAGGGGAAGTCTTCCTTTCTCTTACTTGTAGTGTTTGACATTCCCAACAGCCAGTCTTAGAAGTTAAGTCTGAAGCAAAATGTTCACTAGCTCTACCTTTTCAGTGTCCTCTGTTACCAGAGCACCAAGCCCATTCAGCAGTGGGTCCACATTTTCCCTAGTCTTCCTTTTGCTACTCATATACTTAAAGAAGCCCTTCTTATTGTCCTTGACATTCCTCATCAGATTTAATTCTAAGTGAGCCTTAGCCTTCCCTGTTGCATCCCTGCATGCCCTGACAGCATCCCTATGTTCTTACTCTTGCAGTATGGTATCTTAATATTTTGTCACAAGATATTTTGTAAAATTGGCTTTCAAGTGCCAAGCCAACTAAAAATAAATACTGCCAGAACAGAAGAAAATCTCAGCTCTGTCTCTGCTTCCCTAGCTGATAGTACTTGTCATCAAACCTGTATCATCTGATTGTGATAGATTCAAAGTGAGGAGAGATACATCAGTAACATGAAAACAAGGGTCTCTAAACCACAGGAGCTTTGCTGTATGTGGACTGTTCAGGCCTATGAATCTTGAGTGGCATTGCTCTAACCATATCTGGACTCCAGTGGGGTGCTTGGTGTACATACTTAATTGCTGGATAATGACCACAGGAGGTAAGATGCTCTTATAGGATGAGAAAAGGAAAAAAGTCCTGAAAATGTGTTTTCACATTTTGGATCTCAGAGGGAATGAAGGGTGCTTATGCCACAGTTCCCATTTACGTTCTCAAGAAGCAAAAAGAGAAATGCCATCTGGTTACAGTTAGTAAACTTTCGACTATGCAAGTGGAACACTTTCATGGATAACAGCCTTAATTGTTGCAGGTATAGAGAACCAGCAATAAAAATAAATAAATGAATGAATGAATGAATAAATAAATACTTGCAATTCTGTTTCACTTTGGAATCACTTAATAAATATCAGGAGCCTTGAAAAGGCTTTGCTGGCAGTAGAATATCTGAATATAAAACTGAATAACGTTTTGAAAACTGAGAGAGGAAATGTGGTCCAATTGGATCAATAACTTGGAGCACAGGACACAACCATTGTGACCACACAACAGAAATAATTGCAATCACTGCTAAAAAAAGTAACAGATCTCAACACAGCTGAGATCAGGCTAATGATTCACTTTGTTTTAAATGTGAATTGTTGAAAGCAGGAATCACAGTTCAGAGATGAAATTAGCCACAAAACAAATTAATCTATTTTAAAACTTTTAGGAAAAAAAAATCCTAAGTTGTACAGTACTGGGGAAAAAAAAAAAAAAGAGTATAAAACTCCAAGCTTCCAAACTCAAAGTTAATCTGATGATACATCTGAATACTGATAACCCAGGCACAGATCCATCTCTAGAGAGAGATATGCCTGCTATGATTAACTCTCTGGTAGCTGTCAAACAAAGAGATGTCATTCTATCTACAGTTAAACAACAACAGATGGAACAGACCCTCAGCCAAGGTAAGTAGCATCACTCCAGTGCTTTCAAATGGAGCCTTACCATGGTTCACACCAGTTGAAGATCTACTCCAAATCTTTATTCCAAACTAGGGTTAATCTCATTTCTAATATAAACTGAGATCATCATGCTAGAGTCTATGTACTTAAGGCACAGTTTTCTGTTTGCAGTATCATTATGGCATGTACCCTCACCAGTCAGGCTTTCACTTCCTTTAGAGGATACAGAGTATGTAAAACCACTTAGCTGCATGAATTCATGAACTGTAGTATCCTGAAAATGTACAAGGTTTGGAGCGTAGGAGTCCCACCTTGTCTGATTTTATGTATTGTATCTGAGCAGTGACCTAAACCACTTTTATGGCCTCCACTGATAGAAAGAGGAATTTTTAGAGAGTAATTCATTATCTGTTAGGGGGGGATCCCTCAGGTGGGTCAAATGGTTCAGGTCATGCAAATGTGTATCTCTTCCCTTTGAGTAAGAAGAGCTATAAACAATTTACGCTGTTGCAGATCTCTGGTCTACATTTGTTTGCATGTAGGTGAGATACATTCTAAATATGCTGCCCAACCCCTTAGTGAATAACAATGAGAATTAATGGACAGAGCAATCCAGTAATAATTCTGCTGAATCACTGTTCTGAGTTTTTCTGTAACATTATAGAGACATTAGGGGCTCAACATGATAAGAAATACAGTTTCTGCAATTGATACGGTGTTTTGAGGGTATTGTACCACGAATCAAAATAAATGATCTACCAAGAAGATGTAAATTCTGTATCCACCTTTTCGAGTACAAAACACTCTGCTGGAAAATAAAGGGAAATAGAAAGAATACTTCACATTTGTGATTTTCACTCCAAAATTCCCATAAGAGTAAGAACATTTGATATCCTGAACAAAGATCACACTTTTTAGTTAGAAAACAGTATGTAAGGAAATTATTTTTTGTTCTCTCAAGTTATTTCATCTTGAAACCACTTTAATCCACTGATATTTATAATGAGATGTTGTTCAGCTAGGCCATGCATGTGCCAAGTTATTCTGAAATACTTGTGTTTAAGATATGTGTATTGGAATAGAGATTCATGGATATCAGAAATGGAAAATGTTTATTTGACCAGCTGTTTCTGACAGCACATGCTTATTCATGAAGGAACGTTTCCTGGTCTTTCGTCCAGTCTAATTTCAAATTCCATCTGGGTTTATAAGTTATGCTATCATGAGCAAATCTGTTTGTAAAATATGTCATGTATTTTGGTTCTAGAATTTTAGCCAAAGATCTCTTTTTGTTACTCACTGTGGGAGAACAAAATAAAATAAAATAAAATAAAATAAAATAAAATAAAATAATAAAATGCATTATTTTTTTCGTTGTTTACTCTTGGTCTGGAAGGGACCACCCAAAAGCCCTCTTAACAAGGGACCCACATTAAATGGTATGTGATACTCTGAAACAACCACAGTGGCTAAGCCTCATGCTGAGAAAGCCAAATATGATTTGTAAGCTTGTCATAAGTGCAGCTACAGCAAACTTGTGTTCAAGCCCAGCTCCAAAAGGGGCCAGAAAGCTTTACAAGCACCCAGGTGGTGAAGTTCATCCTCAGACCACTCCATGCTGCTGCAAGTACTTTACATTTGTTTAATTTTAATACAAGTGTCTGTGCATAGGCGCAATGACTCCTAAGTAAACATATGTAATAGGATGCACACTGTTCAGTAGTAAAAATCATAACATTAAAAGGGAGACAAGGACATTAGAAAATGTCAGAAAGAAGAGCTTTTTAAAAAACATTCAGATCAGCTCATCCTTCTGAAATTATTTGGAAGGCTGATACTGTAAGCAGACACTTTCCTGTACACAAGATCTGGATTGATTTCTCCTGATTCCATATTAGATCAATACATGCTTGGAAAGAGACAAAAAAGTCTTCTATTTTTCAGTATAAGCTAAATGAAGATCTCTAAATTTCAGTGGATTATCCCTCCTTCTTATATGGCCCTTGTTGTTATACCCAAACAGCAAACAGAGCTTAAATAGTACTGTCCCAAATCAAAGCACAGTTACACAGTTATGGTAAGTAAATGGTGCAAGATATCCCATTCTTCTTTTTACAGATCAAAATTGCAGAGGAAGGAGGACACAATCAAAACTTGGTACCAATCCCCAATTCTTAACTCCCAAATTGAGGCTCTCAATATAACGAATAAAAGATCCAGTGTTTAGAACAGCATTCACAACAGTCAACAAAAAACATCAAATCTGAAGGGTTTCTCAAAGCTCACCTCTGCCCTACCTAAAGAGTTCTGTGAGTTTAGTACCTCTACAGGTACTATTCAGAGATGAAAGGCTGGGACTAGACTATGACACACAATGCAAATACTGAGATACAGAAATAAATTTTTATAAAAGTGACAAAGGACACAAAAGGATGGCAGGAAATAAGTCAGAGCACACCTGCCTAGAAAAAGAAATGTCTAGACTTCAAATTCTTCTGAACCTGAAGAATTCTAATCCATATCTCAGACTTTTTAGAATTTCTAACTCACTGAAATATCTGAGGGGAAAGAGAGGAAGGAGTGCCTTCTTAGAAGATGCAGTTCAAGATGACCCATCAGAGCAGAGAGCAAATAAAAAAAAGGTTTGGCTAGAGCATAGCAAATTAAGAGTATGGTGCTGAGTGGGAAAAGCTGAAGTGGGAAAGAGCAAAGAACACAGCCCAGACATGAACTCAGGAAAGGACACTTCATGAAGATTTCCTCAGAGAGGTTGCACAGAAGTACATCCAGAAGTAGACTATGCCCAACAAGAACCATGAACAGTGCACATGAACTTAGCCCAAAAAGTCATGCCTAGTGAGGGACTGTTCATTCAGATGTTATACCATCTCTACATGACATCAGAAAAGCTAAGACCTTCTTGTTGCCCATCTCAAACTGTCTGACATTTTGCTTGGACCACAAAACCTGCCAGCACCTTGCTTCAGAGACAGTTTCCCCAAACAGCATTGCAGTTGCTGTATAAAATGTGTGAACATTTTCTGTGGAAGCAGAAAGCAAAACCAAGAGCAAGCCCTACTGTCATGTCTCGACCTACATGTGATTTCTCCTCCTGTGAACCTCAATTCTCCTTCCTGCTCAGCAGCATATCTCTCACAGTAGAAACGGCACTTACCTTCTCTGGTAAGTGAAAAAGTCTGCAGTAAAAAGCAGTATATTTTTAGTGCCACATCCTACAAAGAGCTCTATGTGCCACTTCCTTGCACCTCAGAACATTATGTCCATTGGAAAGACATACAAGAAGTAGATGGTTGTAATTTCGCATTCCAATTTATACATATAAGTTGACAAAACTGATGCATTTTGTCCTGAACTCAACACTCTTTGCACAATGCCAGGTACTCAGAGGATGTTAAACAAACCAGGACCTTTAGAGTCATATCTGATTTATCATTTCTAAATAGGCTCCAGATAAGGCTACTTCTATACTCAGTCTAGCTGTGTACAGTGATGTCTCTGAAACACATTTTAAATAATCTTTGTCTGCCTTCCTTTCTAGCCAAAGCCATGGCATCCATGTCCTCCCAGGCACCTAAGTGGACTGAATTTTCATGAAGCACTCCTCTGAACAAAGAAACATAAATTAAGTTTCAGTTACACTTTAGGTTCCTAAGTGCTTTTTTGGATGTCAATCAGAGCAAAAAACTCACCAAGGTCACACAGGAAGACTATGGCAGAAAAAGAAACTGATCTGGGGTCTCTGTGGTCTTGGACTTGTACCCACAGCACAAAAATGCCTTTTCTTTCTGCTGTTCCTATTAAAACTAAAAAGATCAGGAAAGTTAATGACAGGAATGAATGTGGTGGGCAATTATTCCATTTCATTTGCAGGAATCTGAAACATGATCTATATGTACTTTTATCCATCTATTACTTCTTTACCCTTAGCAGATGATTGCAGAAATGCCAAATCCAGCTATTTATAAAGCAGTGAAGCAGTTGAGTGTTCTCTAATGTACGACTTCCAAATGCAAGCAATATTCACTGACCGGCTTCTAGATATCTTGGCAAGGATTCACACACCTGTTAGGATTTTAATTTATCGAAGACAGACATATTTATATTTATGTCTATGGCTGTATGCTCATGAAATTAGAAAGGATGTTAGAACAACACCAGTACTTTAAGAGCAGCCAGGAAATTCAGAGTTAAGGTTCAGTTCTCTGTCCTCAGCTCACCCATGTTATGCAAAACTCTCATATATGTTTAGAAAGCACATGAAGGCCAAATGGCTGATATGTTAAAAAAAAAATAAAATAAAATAAAAAAAAAAAAAGCTAATGCAAAGACCAAGAGCAAAATCCAACTGGAAAACTACCATTCAAGCTCACAGGGCACTTGGAATGGCCTTGCTGTAGTCAGCCATCCTTGAGTAAATGTCAGAAAACAGCCTGAATTGCTCCCACCATTGTCTAGACAATGCAGCATTCAGATTTGGCATGTTTGATTTCTCTTTGATTAATGAAGGCGATTATAGCAGGCTTCCCCATTTGAAGGTTGTTAATATTCTTTCCGTACTATAATGGCCCCCAAGGATCTCAGGAAACATAAAGACACTCCTACTAATTCTTTTCTGTTTTCCAGACTCTGAGCAATTTCCATAGACCTGTTTCTTTCAGATCCATTATAGATATAAGTGATACACCCCCATTATCAGCAGATCATTGACATGATAGATAGTAATGACTGCTTTGGAGGCAGGTTGTATATCAACCCGCTGTGGAGTGCTTTATAGGCCAGGTATAAATTCCATAGGAAATGTTGTCAGACTCTTAGCTAAAACAGTGCCTAACATCACCACTACTCCTAGGTGAAATTAAAAGGTTAGGCGCTGTCCTGCCTTCCATCCACAGCAGAACCAAGGTTAATGTGGTTTACACATCTGGAGGAGCTGGAGGAAGGACAGCCAAAGTCCAAAAGCTTATAGATAATTTCTGTAAAACTGAAGGAGTAATGGAGGAATATTTTCCTTAAGCATACTGCTTTCATAGTCAATGATAAAATTACATTAACCTGTTTTTATGTTGGTGTTGTTTTGGTTTTTGGTAAAAAGCATTAGATTCTCTTTACTTTCAGTTTTTGTTTTGCCTCGTCTGAACTTTCAGCATTTTCTGAAGCTAATCTTGGCAAGACATCTATCTTCATTCTCAACAACACATATTTTATTACTGATCTTCCTTATAACCTTACCTAATACAAGTAGTAAGTGAGCTGAAGAGAAAACTTGCTCTCCTGGATCTGTTGCCTGTGAACAGAGCAGCTTTTGTGAAGGAAGTGGCAATTGGAGGCTGTCTTGGCCATAGTGACTATGGAGTACTTGAGTTTAAAATATCGGGTAATAAAAGAAATACTGCCACCAAAACATCAAACCTGGATATGAGAAATCAGACTTCATTTAATAAGAGTCCCATGTAAAATATTTTTAAAGGCATTGAGATCCCAGACAAAGCAAAGAAAATGCTTTCTTTGCCTCTGTCTTCAGTACTGATTACGGCCTCTTGGGCTTCTTGACCTCAGGGATCAAGAATTGGAAGATTGTGACTGCAATAATGGTGAAATCCCAGTCAACTCTGAACTTGTCTAGGGTTTGCTGCTCCACCAGGATGCGTATAAGTCCAAGGGGCCCAATACCATTCACCCCAGGGTACTAAGACAACTGGCCAATGTCATCACAAGACTTCTCGACATTATTTTTCAATAGCCTCAGGAATTTGGAGGGTTCCAGTTGACCAAAAGCTGGCAAACATGGTTCCAATTTTCAAGGACAAAAAAGAAGACCCTGGTAATTATAGGTCTGTCAGTCTCACTTAGGTGCCTGGTAAAATTATGGAGAAAATTACACTGTGAATTATTGGAAAGTACATGAAGAAGAATGGAGTCACTGGTCTCAGCCAACACAGGTTCATGAAAGGAAGATCCAGTTCAAGTTAATTTCTCTTATGAGAAGGTCACTTTCTAGTTGATGAAGGTTGACGTTGGTCAAGTTGATGTTATCTTTTTGGATTTCAGAGAAATTTTTGGTACTATTTCTCACAATATCCTTCTGGAAAAGGTGTCCAACCTAAGTCTAGACAAAAACATAATGCACTGGGACAGCAATTGGCTGTTGCGTTGGGCCCAAAGGTTTGTAGTAAATGGGGCTACATCAGGCTGGTAGCCAGTCATTATCAGGCTTCCTGAAAGCACAACTTTATAGCAAGTTCTCTTCAATGTTTTCATAAATGATTTGAATATAGGATTAGAAGTCATTCTGGGCAAGTTTGCTGGCAAAACTAAATTAGGAGGAGATGTTGACTCCATGGAGGGTGGTGGACAGGCCTTGCAGAGAGATCTAGACAAATTAGGGAACTGGGCTATCACCAACTGCTTGAAGTTTAACAAGAGCAAGTTCCAGATTCTGCACCCTGAAGGGGCAACCCTGGCTATGCATTCAAACTAGTGAAATGGGGGCTTGACAGCAGCCACACTGAATGAGATTGAGGAGTCTTGGTCAACAACAAACTGAACATGAGTCAAGAGTGTGCCCATACAGCCAGGAAGGCCAACTGCACCCTGAGGTTCATCAAGCACAGCACTGCCATCTGGTCAAAGGAAATGATTTTCCCACTCTTTGCTGCATTGGTGAGATCTCATCTTAAGTACTGCATGCAGTTTTGGGGGCCACAGTGCAGAGAGGACATACAACTATTAGTGACTGTCTAGAGGAGGGCTACAAGGATGGCGAAGGGTCTAGAAGACAAGACATATGAGGTGCAGCTGAAGTCCATTCATTTGTTCAGCCGAGAGCAGAGAAGGCTGAGGGGAGGTCTCTTCACATTCTATGGCTTCCTCACAAGGGAAGCAGAGAGTAGGAGCTAATCTCCTCTCTCTGGTGTCCAGCCATAGAACCCAAAGGAAGGGCATGAAACTGTAGCATGTCAGAAAAAGATTCTTGACCAGAGGTAGGGCATTGGGCAGGTTGGGCATTGGAACAGGCTTTCCAGAGCAGTGGTCAAAGCTTCTGGAGCCCAACTAGCATTTAGACAATGCCTCAGATATATGGTCTGATTTTTGAGTGTCCCTGTGTGGAGCCAGGAGTTGGACACGATGATTCTTATGGGACCCTTCCAACTCAAGGTATTCTACAATTCTATGAATTAATGTCTTACCACCGTAACAAATGTCATCTACAGGACTTGAGGACATACTCCTTCCAGTCATCATTGTAGTCACAATCTCCACCTCTAAAAATGATTCCAAGAAAGGGAGATTTCATTAAAGAGTTTTCATTGTCTGTCTTGGTAATCCATTAATAATCGTCTGTATTCTTCCTGCCCAACTACCAGGCACACAGCCTACTTCTCAAAGGTGCCACCCCAAGGTGCAGAGGCTCCACATTTCTTCATCTGTCTGAAAGTAAAAAAAACAGATTTGAGAAATGAAGATAACAGTGGTTCTTGAATCACTAAGAACTCAAAAAAGGGTCAGACTAAATAATTAAAAACAGGATACTACGTAGGAAAAGTATTGCACACATACCAGACAAAACATTAAATGCACATATACTTCTAACTTATTTTAGGCAAAAAAAAAGTCACTTTTTTTCTGCTAATACAATTTCTTTTTTATTTTTAATAAGAGTATAATATTTGTCATTGTGCTATGGTATAAGTTTCTGAACCATGCAATTATTTGTTTCAGATATATTGTTCTAATATTAGTTATTTGTATTTTATAACTGAATCTACAAGACAAAATAGCATCATTTATGACAAGTTAACAGATAGCACTCATTCTAATAGCATCTTCACAGTTTTTAAATTAGAATGCTTATTAAAAATACAATTATTAACTGACAAAACTTTAATTTTGTAAACATAACACAGTGTGAACAATGATGACTCCCATTCTGCGACTTCTTTATTTCCATGCAAATCTTCTATTTTCAGTTATTATAAATGCAAAAAAAAAAAAAAAAAAATCTTGAATAAGTAAGACAATTTTCTTCCTGGAAAGCCTATGCAATTCATTGTAGTAATTCTTGGCCAGAACAATAAAAGCTATGCACTTTTCTTTTAATAGGAATACTTCAGTAACCTTTGACTGGTTGGCAACTGGAATGCTGAAGCTGAAAATGTGATTTGGAAATAATCTTTACTGATAAGAAAGTTGATTTTAAGATCACCAAGCTACAGTTTTGAAGATTAGTCTTTGCTTATGCATCAAGACACTGTGAATCAGTCTTCAGTTCTAAAGAAAATACATATGCATAACTAAACTCTAAAGCAAAGGTTGACAAAGCCTGCTCATTTCTGAGAGATTAATTTCTTCAGGTAACACTTTCTCTGAACAGTTAAGCATACTGTGGAAAAAAAATGCACTTGTAATCTTCTCTTGTTTCTTGGATTCTGTATATATATATACATATTCTATATATATCTATGTACAATTCATATAACATACTTGTGCGCTTGGTTTTTACAAACAGACATAAAACTTGCATTAACTTGCCTGAAGTAAGTGTAACTACATGCTGTTAGTGGGACTAACACACTAAAGAAAACTAATGAACTGATATCATCCTCAAAATACAAGGTATTATATTCAGCATTTGTCTTATTTCTTAGTTTCTCAATAGCTACTGTTTGTACTTCTGTTATTAAGTAGACAGATCAGAAATAAATAAAATCAGTTTGTGTGCACTTTCTGTGCCATAACCCTTATATTACTGTTACAATTATGTTACACTGCTCCTCTTCAAGTAAATCAGCTTCCAGTGTCACAAAGAAAAGAAAATGCAGAAATTATTCTGAGACTTTTTTTTCCTGGAGTTAAGTATAAATTTTGGTCTAGCTCTCATGGCACACTCTCAATTGTAAAGAAAGTTTTGGTGGTCTCTGGAATTCAGAAACAGTTCAAGAAGTACATGTTGGAAGAAAAATGAATCATAAATTGTAAATATCCCTGCTCTTTTACAGGCTTTGACCACTTTTTGCCTCAATTCCTTTACTCCCATGATTTGTCTCATCCTGGTTTAGCTCGTTGCCAAAGGACAAGTTTACAACAACATTAAAATGGTTTATATTGGCTTGAGGGAGTATTGCCCAGTCAGGATTTAGACAGACATGGTTTATGTTGACATGACTCAGGTCTGGGCACTCAGTAGCCTTCACTTTCTTTCCCATGCACCACACTTTTCAAACTTGATGACATATATCCTTGCCTAGAGGCAAGATCTTTTTTCAGTAGACACTTGAAACTTTTAACCATACTTCTGCTTCTACTATGGTTATAAATGCAGTTTCTTGGGAGAAGGTAGGTGTTGGTTCCAAGTAATAAGTTACAGAATGAGCTTAAACCTAACACTTTAGAGAAACTCTCTACATACAATCCTCTATAATGTACATAAAATAAATAACTTTTTGCACTTAAAAAGAATGTTCCACTGGACGTTTCTAAATCTAGCAATCTTGGGTTAGCAAAACTACTTTGTGGAATAGACATAAAAAAAAAAAAAAAAAACGAATTTTAAAATGCAGACATATGTCAGAGGTTTAAGATAATTAAAATTCTCTAGTCCACTAGAAAGAAAAATATACTGGAAAATAAGAGAAACCATTGTTGAAAACCAAAGATATTTAAAAATAAATAATCAGCTTAACATCAATGGGAAGTTAGTATGTCACATTTCTACAATCAAAGAAAGTGAGATTTGAAAGACTGATGGTACCAGAACCTGTAAGTATATCTGCCTGTTATTCATGGACAAATCTGAGCTATTCATTGAGAAACTGACCGTGAAACAGTAAGTAGTGAGAGGCTGAATAAAGAGTTCTTTTTTAGTGGCAGCGAAATCCATTACAGTAGAGGCACAGTCCATGAAGACCATCTCAACACCATCAAGGTGCAGAGCAGAGGCTGTGCAGAAGTACACTTACACACTGTACTTCACTTGGAAACTGTCTAACATCAGGAGAAAACTGACACAGTTAGATTTCAGCGCATCTTCTATACAAATAGCCTAAAGCTTAAATATTTTTTGTCAGTTCTTTTTGTGTCTATTTCATGTATGTCTTTGCTGCACCATTGTCTGTCCTTACTAACTTCAGTCTCTTTTACTACTACTATGAGCTCATGCACTTCATGGAGAGGAAGAGAGAAAATACAGAGATGCAGACATTTGTGAATTATCCCTCCAGTCCTAATCTCTTCCTTAGTCATTGCTCATTTTCCTGCAAAATATGTGTAGTTTTTCATAAAGATTTCTATACAACTTTCAGACTTCAGAGTTGCTCTGTAAAGCTGAATGATTTCACACAGTCCTAGACTCAGAAAGCAACAAAAGTGATGTCTTTCTTATTCACTTTCCACTTCTAAAAGGCAGTAAGGAGTGCCTAATTTTTATACCTCATCCAAAATGACTTCACAAAACAGAAGTAGCTGAAAACTCCTGAGAAGATGATGAAAGAACAGGACCTTCTCTAAACATTCATTTTGTTTTGTTTTCCACACCTCAGACAAAGGAAACTTTGGGCTTTCTTTATTCCATTTCTAGTGAAAGCTCCATTTAAGACAGACTCAGCTGGTTAGTAATGTAGTGATAGCTTTTGCTTCCATCCAGCCCATTAATTTTGATAGTAAAGAAAAACAAGTACATCTTGCTGTTACGGACACTGGCAAATGACTCAGTCTACCAAAGGGTGGCTTTAAAAGAAGCACTTAGAAGATTTCTGCCTTCCCATTAGTGCTGCCTAGTGAAAGGCACACTGCAGGTTTTGTGCCTCAGTGATATCTGCTTCCATTTGCAGAATCTCCGACAGGTGTTGGGAGAACTACAGTCTGCCTCTCAGAGCTCACCTGTCAGCAGTAACATCTGAAATTTCAAGGCTGGTACTCTGTCATTCAAGAAGGCACACAAGGAAAGAGAGGACTCCTTGAAAGGTCTGTGAGAAGTGTCTTGTGCCCCCACCACAATAACCTTTTTGCCACAACATCTGGTGTCTGTTTATTGGCTTTTCTACCAGCTCAATTAACGTCAGAGTTAGTGGTATGCCTGAAACAGAATATTTTGTTCAGATGTAGAGTAGAACATTGTCTTTCTTGCTTGCTTATAAAGCTTGATGACAACTCTTAAATACTGCTGTCATCTGTACTGATGAGTTTAGTCCTGAAAAAATTGTTTTCTACATGTTCTGTTCTCTAAGGTATTCACCTCCTACTTATTCCTTATACCTCAATGAATTTAGTATTATATTTCTATAGAGTATAAACACTAGTTTTCTGCTTGGGAAGAAACACAATAAAAATTCCATTTAGCAGCATTTGCTTGAAAGTAAAACTGAATTCTCAATTTACCATAAATATATAATGATCCATTCATCCTTTATTTGCAAAAATTCCTTCCTAAACATACTTGAAGATATGTGGTGTTTTACCCAAAGTCAAAAGTACTGCCAGCTTTGAGAGAGCTCTTCTTTGACATTTCCCATTGGCAGCCATAATGATAACAGGAATACTTCCTTATTCTAAGGAGTCACAGGAGAAGATTATACACATAGATCCTCATAGCTTATGCTAGGCCAAAAATAAAGAAGACTTGAGAGAAATAAATGACTCATACCATCCAAAATGTCTTTTATTCTAGTTTTGCTTCTTGACCTCTGTCAGTATTTCAGGGAGGACTACAAGATAAGATAGTACCAACTATGATTGAAGGCATTGCCACCATATGTGTAAATTGTCACATCGAACTGTAAGGTTTGTTATACTGCTCTGCAGAAGGCTAAATAATGGATGGATTTCACATGTTAATGTGTGCTGGCAGTAAAATACTATGAGTTATTAAGGTAATGGTAACATTGCCCTTTAGATTATGAAAAATTATGAAGAAGAAGAATGATTAAAACTCAAATAATTTGCTGAACAGAAAGTTGGTCACTTTGTAATCCCATAAAGTGAAATCCTATTTATAGCAACAGTGAAATCAAGTAGTGTGCAATTACTCTAAGGTTTGCAACATTTGACAAATTGTAATTTTGTTCTTCACAAACTCCTAAACACTTCCTGCTAAGTGACAACAAGCATCAGCAAGTTTCCACAAACCTTCTGCAGCTTCTTTATCTCAGTATAAAGAACAGATGCTGTTTTGGGGCTGCTGTGAGTTCTTCTGTTCTTTGTATAATATGCACATGTATATGAGAGTGCACATCACATGAAAATGTGATAGCCAAGGCCCTTCTCAAATGTTTTTTCCATAGAGCACAGTAAGCAAACAGCTGGCTTCAGGCAAGAATCCTTTGTCAATCATGGCAAAAACATGAGCCACATGAAATTTCATGATGAATGTGATGAAACTTTCAGCACTAATAACAAAATTATTTGGGCTGTTAAAATGTACAAAGATGCTCCCACAGTGTTTTCTGGTATGTCTATGGGGTATCTATTTCTGCCCTTTAACAGTAGCAAGAGAAAAGAACAAGAAGTACATGCTAAATAGAGTTAATGCTTCCAGAAAATATTCTTTTAAATTTTTCTCCACAGAGTTTCATATAAAACGAGGAGCCTCAAGGACAACCATTTCAGGATGGTAGAAATGTCATGTCAAGAAGTCAGAATAAGCGTCATCTACATGCTAGAACAATGTTAAGTAAACCTTTGAATGTCAAATCCTTTTCCTGTAGACACTTTCTCATGATCCCCTTTCCTCCTTTCTTGGCACTGCTATCATTGGGAGCAAAATGACAAATTTTAAAAGTCTCACTGGCTCGGTAGACAACTGACTGCAGAAATTCCTCTGGAAGGCAGGAAAATTCCTGACATACACATGAAGCATAAGGACTTGCATCTTGGAAATGGCATCACACCACAGGCAAAGCAGGAAGTAAAGAAATGAGAAGTAAAAATGGATGGCTTTTCATGGAGGGAAAAGAAAACTGGTTAAGTCACAGACAAACAAGTTAGAGCAGATATAAAGAAGAGTTATAAAAAGTAGTACATCTTAATAGAAACACTGAAGAGAAGAGATGTCAATTTACCTTACTGTTCAGGGGTTGGACGCGATAATCCTTATGGGCCCCTTTCAACTCAGAATATTCTATGATTCTATAATTTTATGTTAACAGAGCAGCTGCATCTTTAATGTGTAGTGAAGATGAAAAACACAGAAGAATATGGATTCCCCTCTGCAGTTACCTTGTGGCACCATATCCTCCATCCCACATACATTTCCTATTTAATGTACTCAAGTTGTCCACACATAAAATTTAACTGGAGCAATATTAATTCACTGATGCCAAAATAATGTATAGGAGAGAATATATCTGTTGCAGCAAATATAAATTTCTTGGTCAAGAAGACTATACTATGCATAACAGAGTAATCAAGGATTTAGAACTGTCTTTTGGAGATGGAAGACCAAGGTTCAGGATCTGCTCCCTTCAAGTAAGAACAAAGATTTTAGTTTCAACCTTTCCCCAGTAAGCCCTCAAGGCTATCCATTACTCTTGATGGAACATTTTCAATCTCAACTATTAGAGCAGCTCTATTTTGTATAAATTGTATTAAGTATTCATTGAATTTTGGGCTTCAACACCAGGGGTTAGTGCCCTAATCACCTGACTGTTCTAAGAAGTCATGAGGCAAGACAGAGCATGGAAGTAGTCATATAATAAGAATAAACAGCTTTTAGAAGCTTCCTCCATCAGGCTCCACAGTCCATCAATCTTGCTTCCACTTTCAGAAGTCTTGACACCTTTGCAAACTTCCACTCTGCAGTTAGGTTACAATTTTATCACCAGTAGAGTTGGTTGAGATGATTTTGGCAGCTTCTTTATCGCTTTTTTCTTTCTTTCTTTCTTTCTTTTTGCTGGGAGGCTGCTAAGAGGCTCAGGTTTATCATGATATGATGTTTTTTATTGTTCAAAGTTATTTTTAAAACAAAACAAAACTGGAAGATAGTAAATGAAAATGTTTTAGTACACAAGTTGGCTAGGTGTTTAGCTCTGCATGTAGATTCTTCTTCTTCTTCTTCTTCTTTTTTAAACAGAGATGTAATTCCCAGATATCTGTAAAGGGAAATGAATAAAATTAAGGTCAAGGGCCTTTTTTTTAGACAAAGCGTAGTTTAAGATGTAAAATAATAATATTTGAAGGTTAAAATTATATGAGAAAATTTGAAACAACATGAAGAGATTTTTGCTTTTTTTGTGAGCTCCATGAAAAAATGTCTTTAGCTACATTACAGTAAAGTTTCAGCTTTACATATGGCCATGCAGTGCATTTGGTAGTTCAGTTAACAAGAATGGAAATAGACAGATGAGAAATATCAGAGCTCAGCACTGTAAAACACAGTTGTATACACATATTGATTTCCCTGGGCTTGTTCCACTTTTATTGCTCATTTCCACGCAGTCATTTGTATGAGCCAGCCTCTTAATACATTATTAATTCATCTGACATCCAAATGTAGCAATCAGTGCACAGACAGCAGGTCAAACACTTTAGCATGATGCTGGACGTGACTAGGTGAAAGCCTCAGCAGAGTAAATCCAACCTTGACTCTATCCACTAGTTTTACTGTGCAGTCCAAGTAGAGAAGAGAAAATGGGAACAAGTGCAGAAGATTCATCAGGTGAGTAGATCAGGGAAGAGCAAAACTAAACAAAACAATGGATTATTGTTCCTTGTTTCTCCTATTTTGTCTGTTTGTTGTAGGATTAGTTGTGCAGAGTACTCACCACACAGCTCAAGATGAGATGTAGACTATCCCACAGTGTGTGCTCCTAGCCTACAGAGCAGCCAGAAGAGGGAATGAATGTGGAATCTCAGGTCAATACACAAGTCTCAAGAAATACTGTAATACAGAGATGTTGTCTTCCAGCACTACAGCTCTCCAGAATTCTCAAACTTATCAGGAGCAAGGAACAGTGCTGTGTCTATGGAAGGATGTTTGTCTCTGGAGAAATCTAGAGCCTGTTTTAAAGTTCACACCACATTTTGGCAGGGTTGTACCCAAAGACAAAATTGGTCTATGTATGAAAGTGAGGGAAAAACTTTAGTCCTGTTACTTAGTACTTTTCAATTTAAAATCTTCTTTCATATTTTGGGGGGCCTAATTTCTTGTCCAACTCAATTATTCTCATATGAAGAGCCTGCGATCAAGTAAAAATAAATAATTTATTTCAATTTACCGTATCTTATGGCATGGTTCTATTTCCAAAACCTTTGAGGCTATAGAAAGAGCTACATGACTGAATTTAAAACAAATTTTAACATAACTCTTATTTCTACAAAAAATAGGTCAGCATTTCCTCTGTCACTAATTATAATGTTTTTTTGTTGTTGTTGTTGTTTTTTTTTCTGTGTAATTTCAGCAGAGCTGTCACTTAGATGAGAAGAGATGAAAAAATCTATGGTCTTATGATACATATAAGCCATCTATACTTATAGAAACTGAAAATGTTGTTCTCTACCTCTCTTGTTAAATAATTCTTTGACCTATGTTGATTAACCAGGGACCTAAAAAGTGAAATCTAGTTTGAAAAATCAAGTATGAATTGTCTTCCTGCCATTATTCAACAAATCTCTTTCAATTTTCTGTGTTTTGAAGGTAATTGGTATATATGACAAACAGTGACAGTGGAGTTTCAATGGAAGCAAGTGAAAGGTATATCTGATATAAAACATCCATATGTCATCTCAGTAGTGAATAAGAATTTGCCAATAGCTTCAAGATATTTTTGCTTGTCAGTGAGTTGTGCACTGTTTACATTTTCTGCTCTCAATTTCAAGTTCAAGATGTGTAGAAATAATCAAACCAGGAGACGTGTCAAAAGAATATGAAGATTCACATGTCACTCAGACTGAGTGGTACAGTGATTTCAGGTTTAAATTGCCAGTAGTGCACACTGACCAATATTACTATCAGGGAGGAAAAAAAAAGGATGTTTACATCAGGAAATGGCCTGTAACAGACACAGAATACAAAAAGCAGAACACGATTCTTAGACTTTGGAACAAAGAGTAATTTTTGGTAGTGTATTTTTGCTTGAATAGACACATTACAGAGGACCATATGATTTGCAAATCTGGTTTAGTTCATCTGAAAATCTCTGGAATTTGGAAGGAATATTCTTTTTCTCTCTTAATCATTTTGCTCGGTCCTCAAATTAAATGCAATTCAAGCCTCTCTATCAATAAGCATTCAAAATCAAACTTTCCCATTAGTGCTATTTGAAACTAAGAAGTGTGTGACTGTTGACACAAGAGCAAATAACATGAATGAATCTGCAAACCTCAAGAGAAATAAATGATACTATAACAGCCACCCATCTGATACTGATTTCACCATCTTTCCACCCAACTGTTTCCTTCAACTTCTTTTCTAGCTTTCTCCTACTGACTTACCAAAAAAATTAGTTTCTGTGTGTGAACTTAAAGAAGTATCATATGTAAAGTACTTTCAGCGACATTACGTACAAAAGCGCTAATGGAACAGATATAGCAAGTCTGAGAAATGCAAACATATTTTGAAGTTTATATGAACAAACATAGTAAACCAGTAAGGAGCTGATCATTTCATGGGACTCACTCAAGTTTGGGGAGACTATGATTATTACTCATTTTTCATGCTTTCAGTCAAGTGCATTGAAGAGTGAGTTAGGCTCAATCAAGTCAAAAACTTATCATTATCAAAGAGTAGTTGAATACCATATATCTGATTTCAAATAAACAAAAACAATTTGGGGACAGAAAAGTATTGTGTCTACATTCTCACTCTTGATATCCTCAGATTTCTGTAAATCTTTCCTCTTCCTCCTTCTGCACCCATTCTGGTGCTATCTGTTTTCCACCCTTACTCGCATTTTTTTTTAATCCATCACTGTCTGCAACAGATTGCTTTCACCTGCAGCTCTTAATCCTGTCCCCCCAGAAATTCCTCTACTGTTTTGTTGGAGGAAAAGTAGGACACATCAAGTGTGCTCTGCAGAGCAGGGAAGAAAGGAGTGAAAAGTCACATGTTCTCCACCAGAAGAAGCAGAATTGTGAAATGGTCTCATAAATACACGCATTTATCTCATATATGATGACTGTCAAATATTTGTAAATTGCTTGTTTCCCATCAATAATATTATCTTCACAGGCAATTAAGATTTCTTTTCTTCTCATGATTCAATATGAAATTTTAGTACCTCAGATAAAGTTACTCGCTCCCATAACAATTACAGAGTAGAAGTAAAATAAGTTAGAGCAAGGCTTAGAAAAGAGGAAGATGATTCATTTTGCCCACATTACTCCAAGGTTTGTTTAAATTTATGTGGATGTCATTATTCCTTAACATTTTCTACTTCAAACTTCCTGTTCCTTGCCTCACAGAGCAATGGAACACCTGTTAAATTGTCTGACCCTTGTTCTTACCCAACCCTGCCTTCAGTTGCAAACTCCTGACTTACCTGAAATCTAGGCCTGTATTTAAGCTAGCTCCAGGAACAGTCAAAAACTTTCCAAATGTATATTTTTAAGCCTGCGCATATGCAGCAAGCAGTCCTAACAATGAGCAGAGATCCAGGCAAAACCACCAACTCCTTTTTCAGCGTCTTCAGCCCCAGGAGGCTAATTCTGAGAAGATCATATTGTTCAGACAGTGGATTGATCAGCATGAACATGGGCTGCAAAAAGGCCAGCTTGCAGTAAAAAGGGGGGCAGTGGGGGAACAAACAAGTAATTTGGAGCAGTAGGGAGCTGGGAGGAACGCCAGCCAGGCATACTCTGCACCATCAGCCCTGACATGTGGCCATGACTACTCAAAGAGGAAAAATGTGAGGGAAGATACATTAAGAAGGGCCATGCCAGAAGAGCTAGTTCAGCTCAGATCTGGCACGGGGAAGAATAATGATTCTGAGGCAGAAGACAGAGTGTCTGGGTAGGAAATACCGTTGGTGCAAAGAGAAGCCATGTTCTGAACGTAGGCTAAACATCACAAAAAAAAAACAGATTGTGAGTATCAGCCTGGGTGTCCTCAGAATGTACAAACATCTTTGATTTTGCTTCTCCCTCTCTTCTTTTCAAGGTTAAACAGGACATTTTATAGTATTTTTCAGCTGTTATTATAGTCTGAATAATTATAATACAAAGCTTTAACAAGTTAACAAGTCAACTTAAAGCTTTACCTCCCTCTAGTTTGGGCAGCAGTTTAAGTGTTAGTGGTCTATTGAAAAAAAATTGTTACATTTACATACATAAAGAATCAATAAGATGGATGTCAAGTTAAAAATAATTTCGTATTTGAGTCCTGGACCTACTGCAAACTACAGCTTAATGAAAAGCCTACAAAGAAGAAATAATTTTTCTGCAAAGAAATTATATCAACTTTAAGTTGTTTGGACATTCTAGAAATCAATCAAAAAAAACCAAACGAACAAACTATGAACAGTCCCCCCCCCCCCCCCCCCCCCCCACAGACCTACTTTAGACTCCAGGTCACTGCTGACTTACTCAAAGAAATACCTAACACTGCATCAAGAAAACACTGCAGAGTAGCAGTAGATCTGCTATATACTCTGCAGAGAGTATACCATATGAATTTCACGGTAATTGATTTTGAACAAAGTGAAGTTTTTAGCCACATCCAAAGAAAAATGAACTTGGGGAGACAAAATAAAGATCACACACCACCATATAACCAAAGCGGAAAGTGTGTGCAGTGAAATACTGACATTTTCTCCTTCATTTTTCTTTAAGAAGCAGGACCACATGAATGAAAGTCTTGCAGGCCATAACTTCTTACTATTTAGTACTATGACAGCAGCAGTGAATTGTTTAAATATTTATTAAATCATTTCGCAACAAATATTAACACATGAAGTGCTATCTGCACTTGTTGTTACAGTCTCATTCCAACAAGGAAAGCACTAGTCAAATGATTTTTTAATGTTTTTAAGCTATTAATTCAACTAATATGTAGAATATGAATTTCTATAGGACTTCACTAACAATTCCTTTATTTTGTACAAGATCATGGTACTATATATGCATATATTTAAATTCATAAATGATTGATCATGAAAAATGAACAGTATTTGATTAATGGAGTAGTGCACACATCTTCCAGTCTATTGAGCAGTCAGGAGAAAACAACTGAACACATTCTGCTACTGCATGTCTATTAAATTCATGGAGGGCTCAGATTTCATAAGTTGCATATTAATTTACTTCACAGGTTTGAATCAAGTAGGACTCAATTTATTGAAGCTTATTTTGAAAAAAAAAAGTATGGAAAATAAAGAAGGAAAAATGCAAAATTATCTGTTTTGCGATTTCTTGTTCTTGCAAAATTTAAACAGTTCTCTCTGAGTCTCCTTTCCTTCCATATTCCTAACTATACAGAAAGCTTTGACAAGACAATGGTTTATGTCCTCAGTTAAACTCTTTCCATTCTTACTCTTCCAGCTCCCCACCTACTGTGACAAAAAGTTCTCTGTAAACAGCAGCATAGGATATGAACAGAGAGAAAATTTTCATATATCTTTTAATCATGACTTATTTCAAACAAACAACAGCAGCAACAACAAAAGAAATATATTCTAACTAATTGTAGCATTCATCTTAGGAAATGTATTCTGCATAACTCATTATTTTCCTAGCCAAGTTTTATACATTTTTTTTCAGATGAAAAATAAATAATAAAATGAAAGAAATCACATTTCCCTCCTGTCCCTTTCCTCCATTTTCCCTTTCCTTTTCCCTTTCCTTTTCCTTCTCCCTTTCCCTTTTCCTTTCCCTTTCCATTTCCCTTTCCCTTTCCCTTCCCTTTCCTTCTCTTCCCTTCCCCTTCTCCCTTCCCTTCAGGGGAGGGGAGGGTAAGGAAGCTGGGATGAACAGCAGCCTTAGGGACATGCCACTCTGCCCATGCATGTTCTCTCTGTTCCTCTTTTTTAGCACTGATATGAAGTGTAATGTTTATTTTGATCTTTTGAGCAGGTAGGTAGGAGGCAGTGAATCCATCCAGTGCCATGGATGACATTGCATACACAGGTTTTTCAGCAAGGGACAGAGACTGCTACTCTCTTCTAGCTCATCTCTCTCTTTTTCGCAAAGATAGGTCAAGCTGGAGAGGAGGAAGAAACTGCTGCAACTGTATGATCAGTCAGGCTGAATATCCTCATCTGAGGGATCTGGTACCTACAGAGTGGTCAGGAGTGTGGGAAAAGGAAGGCAGTGCCTCACTGCATAGTAAGAAGAGGAGAACATGAAGTGAATGAGAGCCCAGCAGCTTTAAGCCTTCTCAAATTAGAAACTGTGTGTCTAATGCAATGTATCTTGCCATATATCATAGAATCATAGAATGTCTCAGGTTGGAAAAGACCTTCAAGATCATTGAGTCCAACCACAACCCAACCACACTACCCTAACTCTAACAACCCACTGCTAAATCGTGCCACTGAGCAACATATACAGTTTTTAAGCACTTTATATAGAGAGAAATGTTTCATTAATGCACTGTTTCACTATTTCAGTGATATAAACTGAAGACTTCAATATTACCATTAGCAAAAAAGCCATGTAAGTGAAGTCAAGAATTAGTACTATAGCACAGACAACATCCTATTAAGTATTGCAAAGGTACAATGAATCTGAGCAGAAAACTTGTGGGCAATTCTTCTGAATGCTTCAGTTTGTAATCTTAGTGCCTGGTATTTTAAATGAAGGTGTTAAGAGAGAACAGCTCATATCCAGCTACAAGAAAAGAAAAAAAAATCAGAGTTTTTTGACTAGAAAAGACAAAGAGCAAAGCAAAGAAAAAAATATTATAACTGTCCTCAGTAGATTTCTTTAATCATCTATATATTTCTTGCTGCATTTACTGTTAAAGGCAGAAGTAGATTAACAAGTATACTTCTTGTTTGGAGGGGATTCCCTAGTTTGTGTGAGGATTTTGGCTTTTTTTTTTTGGTTGTTTGTTTGTTTGTTTGTTTTGTTTTGTTTTTAGATAAGCCAATACTTAGACAACATTTTTTAAATATTTCTGAGTCTTAAGTCACTATTAAATTCTCCCAGGCTGCTCACACACTGTCCATAGAGATAAAGAAGATTATAAGAAAATATGAATAACAATTTGAGGAACCTGTGAGCAGGTGACCATGCTTCTTGGGTAAAATATTTATTGACTACTCAATCACTAGGCATGAAAACAAATACAAAGAAGAGCTTCCCCAGTTGTGAGTTCTCAGGAAAAAAAAAAAAAAAGATTTTTTTTGTAAAGTTTTTGGGGTTACAAGCACATTTCAACACCATGCTTTGTTTAGCAAAATACTGGTACACAGATGTGAAATGGTTATTCTGGTCCAGGGCCGAGAGCCCAAAAGCCGGTTCTTCCAACTGACTAATTAAATTTTACTATTAGAGTACAATGCTCTCTCCCCCTTCCTCCAAACACTCACTCTCTCTCATACTCTGTTCTTGTAAGTTGATCCTGTATGCTCAGTTCCATCATCCTCTTCTCTCCTAACTCATGCACACCTTTTTCTTCTCTAAGGAAAATAGTCTGGCAGAGTTAACAAACAGAAGATGCTTAAAAGAGACAAACACTCATTTTCTGATTTTTTTTTTTTCTTTCCAGTAGGGTTCAGATGACAGTGAATAGGCCTTACAAATGTATAGGTACTTTTTTTTTGTGATTTTGTAGGGAATGAGAAGGAAAGCAAGAAGGAAAAAATAGCAACAAATACAGGTTTTCTTACCACTGAATACATTACATAGCAGCTAAACATATATCGCAGACTTCCTAATAAGCTAAAACTATTGTGCAGTAACATGTGAAAAAAGGTCCAAAACACATTCCTGTGTTCTTCAATGTATTAAAAACATCCAAAAAATGAAATTATCTTCCATTAGATGATATCCAAGGTTATCAAACTTCTCAAGCTTTTCAAACTGGAATTTGTGTGTGAGGGGGTGGGGAGGAAGCATATTTTTCTGTCAAGCAAGCAGATACTCCCAAATAATCTAAGCTTTCAGGCATGGCAGTACCTCTTAAAATAAACTCTTAAAGTTAAAAACAAACCATTTCTGCTAATGGCACTTCTTGCGCCTGACCAGAGGGTTTTTAGTTATGGACATTGACAGCTCTTTTCTAAAAGTTCCTCTAGAACTTTGACAACTGGAGTTTCCACTCTGTTGATATGAAGCTGACTTTTTTGAAGGTAATGTAAGTACTGTGTAATACATTAAGATAGATTTGACTCTTTAATATTTATAAGATTAGCATTTATATTAGACCATAATGAGCTCCAATTAGTATCATTCCAATCTAACCTAAGGTCTATAACCCAATTTTCTTACATTTCAGACATCATCTTGAAAAGTAAGATGGAAAAGAATTGATTGATTCATGACAACATTTTTTAGGGTCTACTGGGAAGAAGAATTGCTTGAATGATTGATCAGCATTTTTTCATCTGTCGCTTAAGGTATCTTTTATGAAAAATACCTTGTAAAACTATGCATTCACTGATAATAGAAAGTATTTATACATCAACTATTTTTTTCTTTGCTTATTCAAAATCTAAACATTTCCCTTGCTTGTCAAATAAATCTTTAATTAAATTGATTTCCCTTGTTTCAACGTTTTCACAGGTATATTGTTAAACCAGCTGAAACTACAAGGAGTTGCCATTCTGTATAACCTCTGCTTCTACGTGTGTATCTGGTATCTATTCTAATCAGCATTTCTGTGCCTGTTCATAAAAATTCTTTATATTGTCTTTGCCTCGTGTATCCGGTGACCACATCCCTTGACTGAGTGTAGTGCATTCATTGAGATGTGTGGAGGAAAGGAAAGTCCTCTCTCAATCCGGAGAGCATCTCTGGGCATACAGAGATTGTTTTTGTGAAGACATGACCAACACCTGGCACAGACAAAGGGGTAGAAAGGAAAAGAAAGGTATGAAAAGGATATTCTCCTCAGAGAGGTACCGGGAGACTGAGCCCCACCTAACTTCTTTAGTCAGGTGGGCATGAAATAGTGAAGGAAATTATGAACAGATTTGAGTAATTAGAAATAACTGGATCTTTCATAAGGCTGCAAGTTTTCACAACAATTCAATTTTTGCTTACACATTTCAGTTTCAGATGAAGAGTCCCAAATGATATACACTATCCCAAATGATATACACTATATGATATACCATGGGAATAAAAAAACTACAGCTGTCAGACATTGATATATTTGGCCAGTGCAGATGCAGCATGGATGATACAGATGGAGATGTGAGGGGGCAGTGCTCTGCATGTGGAATCTCACATCTTCCTCAATGGCTTCTGCAGCATCAGTTTGCTGTAAGAAAGCCCAAATACAGATTTTGGGTTTTTTTTGTTAAGGAGGAAGAATCGGGAAAGATATTAAAAAAAAAGAAAACTTCTATAACAAAAGAAAATATGTCCCTAGTATTCAGCCTACATAAACCACAAGTAATTTACCTTAGTTACAAATAATTCATACATTTATCACAGATTAGTTCCATATGAATCCTATCTACACATGCAAAGTCTTCCACCAGGTTTTAAGCACTCTCCCCTTCATCTAATACAGTTCCCAGTTTGTATATGCTAAACCCTTAACAAACCTGTGCTTTTGTGCATGTTCCACAGTTTATGTTTGCCTACAGTAAAGAATCTGTAAACATGAACAAAACAAACAGTAAGCTGCAAAATAACATTCAAAGAAGTTATTTTCCATTACTTTACACTCTCATGTCTTCCACAGGACAGGTATATGCTTTAGCACACGAATTACTAGGATTTTGTCTTGCACGTGACATCAGCTCACTACAATGCCTTTCATGGCTTTTCTATCTTCTGCAATGCTATTCCTGTCTCGTCCCTGAACGTGAAGCCACAGGATTAAGACTGTGACCCAAAGCCTAGTTTCAGGCAAAAACATCCCCTGGTAGATACGCTTCATTTCAATTTATTTTACAAGTTGATTTCAGTTCTTCATTCTTTCCAGTAAAAAGAACAAAATCTGTCCCATGTGCCAAGTGAGCTCTAATAAATCATTACCCCCTTATAGTTATTTCCATTTTCAATTCATTCCATGATGTAATTGTCCTCAAACATGAATTCAAGTCAACTCATATGCAGTATTCCATGGGTGCTTATGGAATATTATTCACCTTGTTTCATGTTTCTGTTCTCTTAGTACCAACAGAAGACAATAAGTGGAAGTAACTGTAAAACAATAATCTTTAGTTCTCTTGTTTTATGGAGTAATCTCAGTCATCTCTACTGCCTTGCAGCATTTCCCCTTTCAAATAAAACATAGTAGCTCTCCAGTTCAGACAGAATTGTATCTCCATTGTTATTTCAATTTTATGCTTTTCTCTATACCCAGAAATTATAAAATCATTCTGAATCAATATGCCATGCAGCAAAGGAGGATTATACAGAGTTGTCAGTGAATGTCTTGAAATGGAGATGTTTTTTAAATAGTTACATAATTCAAGAGTACTGTTTCTGTGAAGCCTGCCTGCTACATCATGCACATGTTCATCCATTCAAATCTTTCCTTATATAACGCAACAGTCTTCAGGAAAGTGAGCTCCTTCAGTAGATCAAAATGTGCTACACATGTTCTGGCACTTACAGCTGAAAATCAACATAGCACGGATAAAAGATGCTATTGATGAAATAATAAATATGTAACTACGTGTTAAAAAAAATTAAAAAATCCTTCAAGATTTTGAAATTAATGCCCTTGAAATAGAAGAAATGAGACGAAGCCTTAAGTGCCCTTGAGAAATGTGGTTCAACATAATGCATGCAGCACCCTTAAATTCAAGGTGAGGCGGTATTTGGATGCTTGAATTGTTTAGAAGACATATATTTACCATCATAAAAATCCTTGAGTTGCTGGCTTTCTCCTTAGTGGCACACTCCCAATTCTATCCTAAATTGACAGAGGTACTTCAAGCTGACAGTTGTCAGCTGGCCTTGCAATAGGAAACTAGAAAAATGAAAAAAATCTAATGAATTAAAAAATATCTTGTATGTAAACCTTGTAACAGCATCCAGTATTAGAGGCAATACTGGGGAAAACATCTTAAATATAAGAAGTTATGATTGTATTCATTTTAGTGTACAGAAAGGATATCTTACTTACATTGTTTTAGCAAACAGACAGAGAGAGAAAGAGAGAGACAGTGAGATAGATCTATTTTACAGTTCAGCAAACATAGTTATATATATGCATAACCTGTATCTCCTTCTGCTTCATTTGTTGGTTTGGGGTAATTTAAACAGTGCAAGTGATGAATTTGAGTACTCATTTTGTATAATGACTATACAGTATCAGTGGGAGAAAAGTAGTTAGCAAAAAACTCGTGAAATAACTTACACATGCAAAGAAGATGTACTGAAAACAGACTAGACACATCCTTCTGGATCAGACCAAGGGTTCATCTTGCTAAGCATCACATTTGCAACAGCAATTAGAAGTGACTTCAGAGGAAAGATTAGAACTGGAGAGTTTGTAATAATTCCCTTAATGCTCTCTCAGGCTCCAAATCTTTACAGCTCAGGGTCTTCTTAGAATCACAGAATCATAGAATCACCAAGGTTGGAAAAGACCCACAGGATCACCCAGTCCAACCATCCACCCACCACTAATAGTTCTCATTAAATCCTGTCCTTCAACACAACGTCCAAACGTTCCTTGAAGATCTCCAGGGTCGGTGAGTCCACCACCAAGAGAGTCAATTGCACCTGAGAGCTCTGAAGGAACTGCTCTCACAGAGCTCTCCTATGACAGTGCAGAATATACCAGCCAGTGATGTGGTAAATTTGATACCACAGTTCTACAGAGACATTAAGTTTCTCTCTGCCTACAACACCCAGAGAAGAGGGAAGGGGAAGGATTTAATAACAGGTATCTTACATACAGGTGTTTAATACATTTTTCTTTACTATTTCGATTAACAAAATTTTCAATACACAAATATTATTTCTAGGATTTGCAATACCACTTTATGGTTTAAAAGTGCAGGTACATTTAAAGTTCACTTGCTATTAAAATGGAATTTTTTAGTTTCAGAAAGCACTGTTCTTTCTGCTAGCAAAGCAGGCTGCCTTTTTAAGTGAAATACACTTTTAAAAACAGTTCTTTCCACACTTGTAGCAAAATATATATGGCCAAGCCCCAGTATAAGAGAAAACACATTTTCAAAAGTGAGTAGATCTAATTTACAAAAGGTGTTCAGAATCTCCTTTAAAAACTACTACATGACTCTAACATCTCTTGGGATCATAAACCTAGACTAATGTACAGAAAACAGCAGTGATTTGATCAAGGATTTTGCTTTAAAATATTTGCTAGAGGTACAATCACTTATTGGTATTTTAAATAAACCGTCAGTCTTCGCTATTTCCTAAAGCCTTCGTTGGGTACTTTGTTCAAAAGATCATTTCCTGGAGACTTTTATCATGTCTAGAAAGAGGGCATATTCACAGAGCATTATTCATGATTTGTCTTTAAGGTATATTCTATTTTTTTGAATAACATCTTCTGTTGAGAAGTAAATAGTTCAAGACAGAATACTTTGAACTTCAAAATGACTATATTTCCCCATACCACATGACAAATAAGTCAGCCTCATGTCTTTTGCTGTAAATATTTCAAACTATTCAGCAATGACTTGACCCATGAACAGTGCCGAAGAAACCCAGCTGCTAGTAATTCTGGCATTTCAAAGTACTTTGCACAATTTCCCATTAAAATCAGAAAAAAAAAAAAAAAAAAAAAAAGATCTCAAGCATTAGACTACATTTACTGGACTACAAAACCAAATCCTGAAGAGACTTGACATGACATCAGCAAGGAAATGAAAAGCTGTTGGTCATGTTTAGCAACAGGCTCAGGACTCTTTTCCACATATTGATGTGCCATTTATGGAGTACATATACTATTGAAAGCTGAGATTTTAACACTCAGTTCTTTTCAGCATGGGTCCAAAAGTTTAAAAATCATTCTTTTATTTCTTCAAATACCAAACAACTAATTTAGAGGAAAATCCATTATTTATCTTCCATTTAATCCGTGATCAACTGTAGTAGGAGCTACCCAGACATTTCTGAAATATTTTTTTTCCCTTTCCCCCCCCCCAAGAACATTTAATGGAAGGGATGTATAACTATTTAGCAGCTTCAGAATTTGAGCAATAGCAGTAGTCTACAAAAGGAAAGGTATATTGTAGTAGATGGACAGAGATGGGAGAGAATACAGGGACACTGGAGGGATCAGCTGGTTTTCTGAATTTCTTGCACATGAATGATGATTACCTAGCAAATGACTTGTGCTGAGGAGAAAAAAAGAAAGTCACTCACTGAGGTAGGCCAAACTGTTCACTGTAATTCTGACTGAAAAAAAAAGAGGGAAATTTGTCTACCATTTTAGTGGTGAAAACTTAACTGTTTTTGTTTCACCTGCAAGCATCTCTGAGAAAAATGTGTCCATCAAACTAGCTTGTTTAGGGCTGACGCCAATATAATCACTCTCATTTAGTTGATGGACTGAGGGGAACAATAGACAGCTAAATCAATTCTAATCTTTTCCAGCCCAGAAGCTGTATTTTAACTATGGTTGTCATTGAGGATATATGTGTTGTATCATCACTGTACGTAAGGTCAGGCTGGTTACCAGGTTGGGAGCTGCATGTACATTTGAATAAACCTTTCTTAATACTTAATGTAATACAAGATTCTGCCTTATCATATTAGAAATAATAATATATGTATTAAAAAGATCTCCATAGCAGCAGGATTAAACATCTTTTCAATTGTTTGTATTGTTCAAAATAAAACTTGCAGTGATCTGTTACCAGTTTTCATTAGTGAAAGACCAGCTCTTCAAGTTCTGTAACTCATTTGTGATCAATGATCAGCTCATCTTGCATAATGCCTTTGTTCCTTGATGACTAAGCACAGATTTCAGGAGCAAATGATCCTATGTGATGACTTTAAAACACTTTTTCTCTTTTAATATTGTACACCAGTTTAAAAATACAAATATCATTGCTGTTAGATATTAATCAAAAGTGATTCTTTTTGAAAACCTGCAATCCCACTCTATATTCCTACCCTACTTTTATTATGAAGAGTGTCGCATAAAGATAGTGAAATCAGCTTGCTAAGGTAAAATTGATGTTTAGAAGGAAAGGCTTGTCATTACCAGAACTGACAAAATAGCTGCAATAAATTAAGCATTTATTGTGAGAAGTCATGAGAATTATTTTGCCAATTGTCAGCTAAGCATCACGCATTTTCATGTTAACTTGGAAATAGCAGTCTCCATTGAGAAACCCTAGCAGCTGAAATCCTGCTATTCACAAGAAAATAATAAGAAAAAACCCTTAGTAGACAATATTACTTTGTATTATCTACCAGACCCTATGCATAAGCTCTTCTCTTGAATATCCCCACTTTGTTTCACACTGATGTATTTAATAGCCTCATTTGTGTATTGGTTCACATTTTCATTATATTTTGCCATTTAGCATTCTCCATGATTGTGTTTCATTGAACAGATGCACTACAGTTTCTCAGCAGCAAATTCTATGATCCATAATTAGATGTCAATATGTTTTCTTGTAATGCTATTGTGAATTAAACACATTTTTAGTTACACGGACATTAATTAAAATCATATGCTGAATTGTTACATCTTTCCAAGCCAGTTGGAGAAAATATATCTGGTTTACTTCAGTGCCATAGAGCATTCCTTTTTATTTCTTCATTGGTTACCGCACTGGAAGAATCTACGCCCATCCCACCCCAAATGACGCAATATTAACGTTTATAGCGAGATCAATCCTGTCCCGTGATGAGTGGATCTAAGTGGTGAAGAATGCCCTCAGTCATGTGCATTTACATGGGAGGTGAGGATGCTCTCACTAGGAACAGAGACCCACAACTCTTAAACATGACAGAGGGAAAGGAAGGTACAGAGCTTGACTTTTGCCCGTGGAACACTGCCTATACAGGGGCACAGTGGTGAACAAATGCATAGGAGCACTGAAACATGAACTTAAATGCGGAAAAATCTGCTCTTTAGTCCCCAGATAACAGCCTGTAAGCAAAGTTTAGAAACCTGACGGCTGTTAACAGATAGGGGGAAAGAGAGAATACGAGTAGTACTAAGATCTTGCATAATCATTGACATGTTTTATATACTAAATGATGTAACTTTTTTGCCTGTAGGGGAATCGGTTTTGATGGGCAGGAGCTAAGAATTTTCTTTAAAAAAAAATCTATAGCAGTAAGTTTTGGAGGAGGTTTCAAGCAGGTCCCAACAGAATGAATGGCATAAGGCTGGCATAAGATGTGTGAAATAACTGTAAACAGCTAGTGGGATGTGAGCTAGAGAGGAAAAGAGCAAAGAACAGCTTAAAATAATAAGGCGAGCCAGCGAGAACCAATATTCTTCCCTATTATTGTAGGTGGCACGTCCTTCTAAAAACACCCTTTTGGTTATTATAACATTTATTTCAACATCCTACTCACTGAGGGCAAGTTTTGCCTCCACTTCACAGTTGCCAAAGTTTCCAAGACATACTTGATGTGATTTTGCCCCAGAGGAATAAGAGAGAGATGAAGAAAGCAAGTCAGGAGTCATCATCTCCTATGCTTAGTGGAGTTTTACTCAGTGGAATATACTGCTAAAGACTGCAGAGCACAAATAAGCAGAAGAGGTGCCCACTAGAAAATAAAATTATTAACTTGATTATTCCTTTACATAAACACCCCATGTAAAGCAAATTTTGAATTGTTCAGAAAGAGGATTCTGCACTGCCTTCTTTTACTCCCCTGCTATGATACATACCCTGTTGCCCAGTTCAAGTTCTAGAGTTTAGTTGCAGGTGTGAATTTGCTCACAGAAGAACCAGGGACCTAAACAGCAGCCAAATTCTGCTTTTATGTGCAGTTATATGATGCACTATCATAAAAACATATACTGCAGTATTTCAGTAACTTCCCAAGAAATGTCTAAGTGTTATGTTAGGAACGTATGACAGAACAAACAGGTGAGAAAATAAGCAAGATTAATCCTAGCTGCTACATGAGAATCTCCCATTTGTGGAAACTTAAATCTTTCCTATGACACTTTCAAAGACCATAGGTGTTTTTCAATAGTGTGAAGTCTTTGCTGACTTGGGTACAAAAGCAGTTTTTCTGCAGTGTTCTTTGTTCTCTGTCCACCATCACTCCCTCCCATACCTATCTGTATAGGAACATTTATAATCAGAGGATGTGGTGATGGGTGATGTATGTTCAGTGTTTTCCAGAAGGTGGTAATTGATCAAAACTTGAATGCTTAGAAGATGGATGTGTACAAATTGAGAAATTCAGAAGGGAAAGGAAAAAAATCTTTATCTTATTTCATTGTAATTTTGCTGAGAAGTTCAAATTCTTAGCTTTCAGAAGATACAGAAAAACTTCTGTGAAAACAAAAAACTTGTGAGTGACTGCCTTTTTCCAAGTTTTCAGGCTGTGAAAGTTAGATTGCAATTTCTACTCCTGACTTCACTCTATTTTCAGTGAGAGCACATGCGGTTCTAATGAGTGCCATTAGGTCCGTGACAAATTTTCTGAGTATCAAGACTACTTATGGTAAAACACAGACTTCACAAAATTAAAAATAGTGTATTGAGTTCTTAGGAGATTGAAAGGCAAACATTCTGAACTGTGAATAAGTCAATTTTTAAAAACCTGTAAGAAATCTCAAACTTAGAGAGGAGCTCAATTTGCATGCAAAATTTTCTGTAAAATTTAAACACAAATGTCATTGAAATGTTCACAGAATTAGGTTATACAAAAGACAACTTCTGACTGAAGACTCTCTACTGTTTGCAACTATCACATAGGCAAATAGCTCAAGCAATTGTGAGTATGAGTTTAAAGTCTATAGATCAAGGCTTGGATTCTCCGAACACATCAAAAGTCTCATAGCAGCTCCCAAGGTTCTGCTGATTAACCCAGTAGGATATTAATTAAGGAAACATCTGCCATCCATACTCAGCATTCTCTTTCACCAATTAGGAGAGCTGGGTAATTCAGACTTCTGAAGCACAGCTTTTCTTTTTTCTTTTTTTTTTCTTCCTTTTTTTTTTTCTTTCTCTCTCTCTCTCTCTTTTTTTTTTTTTCTTTTTTTTTTTTTTAATACAGAATTAAATCTATACAGTACTGACTGAAATGAGCCAGTTTACTACTAAAACAGACTCTAATGCCTACTGGAAGTAGCAGAATTGGAGGGTGAAAAAAAAGATTATCATTTTAAAAATAGTTCAAGCTATCTGACCCAGTTTTATGTAGCTGCTGGATTCTCAAGCAGACATCTTCCTATGCCACACACTGGAAGAAAAAAGGGGTTATGCAGTCACTTCACAGAGAAACGTTAGGGAGTAAAGCAAAACAATATAAAAGTTCAGTGAAACTTCACAAAAATGACTAAACAAAGACAACTTTTTCTGAAGTTATATATGAAGGGGTCAAATCTAGAGATGTGCTAATCACTTCTCCTGTTCTATATCTCCCTTCATGTGACCCTGCTGCATTTATAATACTGATAGTGACATTTGCAAGACTGCAGTCAAAGGTACGGTGCTGTTTTTATTATGCCCTTGTTTAAGAGATGTGTATATTTTGCATAAATACACACCTGAACATAGGAGATTGTCAGCAGGTCTTTTTACCCCCCTTGTTAGTGAAGAACCTTGTCCCGTTTCCCCCCTTCCAACCTGACTACTCTAATCAAGGTCAGTCATGCCTACTCCAACCTACCAGAAGTATATCACTCTCCCAGCGTTATCCCTAGTCCAACATTCTGATCACAACAACTTCCTTGCAGTCCACATACTTCCCCCTTCTTCAGCCATTTGTGATCTTCAGTTTCTGTTCACCATTTCCATGGTTTAACCGTGTCTCAGTTATCACTCCCCATACACTGCTAAGATGCCAAGGACTCCAATCAGTAAGAAACAGACACTTCCTTTGTGCTTTCACTCTCATTGCCAGTGAGAATACGGGTGTCCCTGTAAACACACACTAAAAAATACTTCATTTTCCTTTTTCAAAACTAACCTTAAAAATTCTCCTATGCTATCATACTTTACAAAAATTGTCCATGGTTAAGCATCTGGTGTGCCGAGACCACTGCCTACTGTGCCAGTCAATTTCCTCTTATTTTTAACATTCCCCATACAGGACCAGCCATCTGTTTCTTGTTCTATCCTTTGATTGCAATCTTTTGGGGATGGGTTTATTTCTGTACAGTTAGCACCAGCCAGACTGGGGTCAATGAACCCAGGCAGCCCCATTCAGTAGTATATAAATACATAGTATAGCCCTTCATACAGCAGTTGCAGGGATTTAGTTTGTTTTCCTTTTGCTGTTGGAATGGGAAGTAATCCAACATTTTCATTCAGTTCTTTTTATTATTTCTTTAATTAGAATTTAAAAAAACAACACCTCATACACAAAATAAAAAACAAAATGCTCTCACCAGCTTTTTTTTTTATTTTCACAGGTATGTCATATGATAATACTATTTAAGAACACAATTGGTTACTGAATACAACAATCCTGCAGTGCACCTGTCTCCATCTCTCAAAGCAATACGTGTTGCCTTAGGTTTTGTTGCTTAATTCTTAATTACCACCAAAACAGAATGTGTGGAACTGTGATTAGCATTATAACAAAAGAAGGAAAAGTATAGAAGAATTGGAAAAGAAAAAATTCACATTCTAAATCTTGTAAGATTTTCTTCTAGTTTTCTAAGGTAGACTCTAAAATGGATTAATGTAAATAGCTGTTAAATATAAATTATATAAATGACCTTTGACCATAAATCACCTTTGATTCATAAAAATGACCAAGGACCTGAGTCATTGCTAGACTGTACGTTTTTTCAAATATGTACCAAGATTTTTCAAGTTTGCAGACTTCACTGCCACCAAAGAGATTAATATTTTGTCTCTTCAGATGTTCCTACAAGATTATTTTAAATAGCTTTTGGCTTCCTGGTTTGTATGGTAGGAGCATGGCAGGCAGCAGATCATGTTGTTAACAGGCACAATTGTAGAAGTTGAGAAAGGCAATTTCAGATTTTCCTCTGACCTTATGAAGTTTGATTGTATTTTACCATAAAAGTTCTTTAAGTAGCCAGAAACAGGCACATCTGTGGAGAAACTATGCCAGTGGCTTCTCCTGAAGCTGTTCCATTACTTCATGGAGAATTAGAATTAACTGTACCTCCAGCTCTACACCTTTCAGCAGTGAACTGCTGTGTACTGTGTACCAGTCTTTCCGTTTCCCTGCCACTCGTCCAGAATCCAGCATGTCTTTACAAGAAAGTAAAGAAATACATACTTTATAAACATCGGAAGGCTTTAAACATGTTAGTGAGCATTTATCAGATCTGAAGTCTTAATTCAGTCCCAGTCACACCCAGATGTGAAGCTCTTACACAATTTCACTTCTGAAAGTACAGGCTGGAAAAGATTTAAGTTTCAGAAGCTCCATACTGCGGAGGTGGGTTTAATCATCAGAATTTTGGCCTGAAGTAGAGAATGGTGATTAATTACCTAATCACATCATTTTCTGCATCTAGTTATGCACACAATGTACTTCCATTACTAAAATCATCTTTTAGAAACGATGGCAGTACAGTATATCTAATATGTAGAAACAAGAAAGGTTAATTAACTATAAAACGAAACCAAGCAGACTAACAACAAAAACAAACAAACAAAAAACGAAAAGGCTAATACAGAAGAGAATAGAGAGATGGGGAAAGAAATAGAGCAGTGGCTAGTCTGTCATTTTTCATGCTGTTTTTCTTGATTGATGAAATTCAAGAGAGAAGGATGAAAAATAATCTGTAGCTTGGACATTCACAGGTACTCTAAGTAGTGCTATAACAGATGTCTTACTTTAAGAATTTTAAAAGATTATTTCTCCCATAACTCTCCTTTCAATTTGAGATTCATGAGAAGGAAAGACTAATAAAACTAACCAGTCCACACTTGTAAAAAATCATTTAACATATCACACATTCACGCAGCAAACCTCAAAACACAAAGGAACAATCCTGCAAGCATTTGCTAAAGAAGGTCTTATTTCTGTAAAGACAGCCCTAGAATACAAATGCATATTATTTCACAAACACAACATATGCACTGCTTCATATCTGGAGCACTCTGGAGCAGAATCTCAAATGTTCCAAGTTATGTGGTACTTTCTGTTGTAGCACACGTCTGCTAGCGATTTATAGGGGAAAATTTCGCCTTGGCAAGGGTGACAAACATGTACTAATAATACTTTTCCATCTCAAACATTCATGTTTCATGGGTAGATGGGGACCAACAAACTTATTCATTGGTGATCTAAACCAAAACATGAGCCCAGAGGTGAAACCCACTGTGCCAATAAATGATTTTTCCTATCCTGAATCCACAGGTTGCAGAATAAAGGAATTAAAGCTATTATTCATTTTGGCTTCTTCCTAGCGTTACTGCATGAAAGCTATAGCTGATTAGCAGCTGCATCATCTTGGTGCAAACTCAATGAATTTACCCCAACATAAAGACAAATCACTCCAGTTATTAAGAGAAAATATAAGCAGTCACTAAGAGAGGAGCTGATTATTCTACCACATTATACTATTCTCTCAAATGTCTTGATTCTGTTTGATATTTCCCCATCAAGTGCCAGAAAGAGTTGGCTGTCAACAACTCACAGGTTCCTTTTACAAAGCTGTAGATTTTCCAAGACTGTGCACTAAACCAGAATTTGTGATGATTTACACCCACTCATGCTGTACATGTAGAAGGAAATCTGAACAATGAAACAAAGCCTGTATATATCCTTCCTTTTGTAACCCAAAGTCACAAAATGTGGAGCACCCATCTGTAGAATATGCTTTGTACGGAGTACACTTTAAAGATTATTCTACTGCTCTCCCCTCAGAAATTTAATCAGTAGAAAAATTAACAAACAAATAAATAATACATCTAGTTCCTGACATCACTAACCACAGAAAGTATTCTATCCTTTTCTGAAGACTATAGTGATTTCCTATGTGCTTCAGTGTCTCTAAATTTTATTTCTAAGTAATGAAATTTCTTTGAAGTTTGAACAATGGAGAAGTCACACTCTATTTTCCACTCTCTCAGGTTACACACTAGTGTATTCCTTAGTATCTGTGGATGGCTTACTTCTTATCTGTGCTGATAGATAGAATAAAAAAAACAAGTTTACTTTTCCTTACATATGTCACATTTGAATGTCCAGGAAGGGGAAAAGTAGTGTTGAAGGTTTCCCTTCAGAAAGTTCTTGGCTCTGGTTTTCATCAGTTTTCAGTCAATTCTTAATCTATTGATACTCAGAATGACCCAGACCCATATTGTTAGGCTTTTCCCTTCTGTGATGAATGAATGTTGTTGAAGAATAAAGTTAAACTGTAGGTTCACAGAGATAAGCCTTCAAAACTGGCTATAAATCTAAGTGGATGAGTGCTTCTTAGCCAGCTGAATGTAGTCATTCAGCACATTACTAGCATAATAGACACAAACTTGCCCTAGGCACTTACCTGGGACATTTCTGAGGTTCTTGGAAAGAACTAACAGCTTCTTGTGTTTATTTCAGCCTTCTCAGGTATCCAATAATACTCCATCACCACTACTTGGTAATATCACTGCTTTATCCATTTAGAGTGGCGCTTCACACTGTCTCATCCTAGACAATACTTCTATCTGCATTATTCCAGCAATCAAAAGATCTGCCTCAGAATCACATGAAGTAGAGCTCAGCTCACAGATTTTTTGATTCTGGAATGCAATAACATTAACATCTCTTTTATATTACTGTGAATAGTCAAACATAAAAAATATTAAAGATTAAATCCAGCAATCAAAAGATCTGCCTCAGAATCACATGAAGTAGAACTCAGCTCACCGATTTTTTGATTCTGGAATGCAATAACATTAACATCTCTTTTATATTACTGTGAATAGTCAAACATAAAAAATATTAAAGATTAAATAATTTAGATCTCTGATAATTATTTGGTGCGTATTCCTGTATTTTCCATACAGGAAAGTGAGGACCATTCCACATGTGGAAAGTGAGGAATGGTCATATATTTAAAGAGTATCTTAATGCAGTGTTAATATTCCCAGGATTAAACTGATGACATTGAGTTAGGTAAATTGTGTTAAAGACTGCTACTACATCTAGAGAGAGAAAAATATGTAATTCTGACCAAAAATGAAGCAGCTCCCTGATTCGGGCTCTAAAGCACCCACTTCAGACTTCATTGGATATATCAAAAAAGGTAAACAACTACTTTTTGTATATCCTTTCTACTCTCCAATTAGAGAATATTTCAAATTCTGAAGTAAGGAAAACCAAAGCCTTTAAGTCATGGAAGATGTTAATCTAGGGTACAAATGCAGTATAAGGATTTTCACTCAGCAATGACCATATCCACCCATGCACCATCCATTTCAAAGACCATCATTTGTATGTTGGATATCAGGATCAGCATAACCTAGGCTGACATGGAGAATGTAAATCCAAGTGAGAAAGAGCCCAGATCCAAAATACTCAATATTTACATATATGGGCATTTTAGTTCAATGTTAAAAATGTGCTACAGGCAGGCTATTATGCTTATTATACTAGACAAGCTGTAAGCTGGTGCTCCTCGTCTTCTCTAAGAGTGAAAGCCTAGCATTTAGAGAAAAACAACAGTGCTTGTGTATTTAGAGCTTCTATGTCTGAAAAGTATTCCACACTTCTGATACCCACCTGAGGTGTGTATGTATTTTGTTGTGCAGAAAAAAAAATGTAATAAGTACTATTTACAGTATACTATATGCTATATAATAAAAACTAACTTAAGATATCAGAATATGCTGCTAAAAGGACACAAAAAAATTGGCAGCCCCAAGGGTCTCCCTTTCTTCTAAAGTGGTGGCCCAACCTTATAATCTATACAGAAGTAAAATCTTTCTTGGTAAAATCACTGCCTCTCCTTCCCTTTACTTGCAATTCTACATGTCTACACATTTCTGGGAAGATTGTCCATGCAGAGAGGTGTGCCAGGAGGAATCCACCTCTGCAGCTACAGAGCAGCATGTATCACAGCCCCACTGCTCCTACACTAGAAATGGGGAAGACTTTCAGAGGAACCAGTTTCCCTCCCCAAAGCACAAACCAGCAGTTAATTTTTCACTATCATAATTATTTTTGCAGTTCTTCCTCACTCAGTCCTTTCACTTTCTAAGTCCATCGTGATTGCTCTGAAGAGATTTTTAGCAGCTTCATAGCTTTTTGTATTAACACAAATTGCTTTGGACTGTGGGATCCTCCTGTGAAAATCAGGATGTTGTGTTATTTTGTTCTGAAAGCTATTTCATTCTGTATGACAGACTGCTGTTAATCACATGCATAACAGTATTCTGAACTACAAGAAGTTTCTGTGGTTCAAAAAGCTGTTGGGTACCTCCCTTTTCCCTCTGCCTGTCACCACAACTTATTTTCACAGGTTGGTTTTTGGACATTTCAGGGTTTGTTTGTTTGTTTGTTTTTGTTTCTGTTTGTGTGTGTTTTTGTGTGTGTTGTTTTCTTTTCCTCCTTCACCTAAACATATATTTACAAAACTGAGATTATAAAACAGAAAGGTGTTTTAAGCATGTTTTCATTATGTGCTGACTCAGTCTACTTGCATTGAAGGCAGTTCAAACAACCACAATAAATTAGTAAAAGTTGTATACAGGAGAAACACATGGGTTATGGGTAGTACTTGCCTACATCCTGCCAAGAAAGTTAGGAAACTTGTCTGCATTGTGAATTCAGGTCTTGAGCGCCTAATTTAATAAAAAGTCTATAGTGCCTTGATTCATACACCTACCAATGTCCCCTTACAATATTAAATACTATCATAGACCTCAACTCCAGTCCAAAGCAGCTAAGTTCAGAAGGTTACCATGCTCTTTCCTTTTGTTGAAGGACTCCATTGCAGATAATAAACTTAAATATATAGTAGAGAAGGAACACAAAGGTTGTTCCACCATATGCAACCTGAAGGGGTGATTGTTTAGGGTGGCATTTGGTTTTTATGTACATATATATAGGCAGTACATAATGCTTTATGGGAAGGAAGGGAACTAATTTCATTTTGGAAAAGCCTTGTTTATTAAAAGACAAATTTTTCAGTAATATAGAGATGTAGCTTAAACAACTCATTATTAACAATATCAATAAATAGAGAAGAAGTAGCTTCTCCACCTCTTTGCTATTGTCAGAGCAGGACACAGGAACAAGCAGACAGTGAGTAGATAATAACATCCTGCTCTAAAACAGGTTAACAAGAAAGCATTATTGATCTAATGAACACCACGGACGATACCAAGGAAGCCTTCTGCTTCTTACCCTTACCCTTTTTTACAGTGTTGACAATGAGCAATTCAGGACTGAAATCTATGCAGCTGACAAAGCAGGAAGTTCCGCTTCAAGAGAATTTTGGACTGGTCATTTTTAGTTAGCCTTGTGCAGTTCTCTGTAGAAATTCCTACACAATTGCTTCATTAAAATCAATTTAAAAAAAAAAAAGAAAAAATGTTTGCTTCAGATTGTTTTTTGTCTAGCAAGGTGTAAAAATACTATTGATCATATATGCCATTTTTTTCTAAATATGTTAGGTTTCAGTAGAGGATTCCTGTGAATTAAAAATTGGCAATTGATCTGATCTTGGCTTCTGAAAATGTGCAATGAAATACACATTGCACAATATGAAAAGCAACCACACTGGAGGCAAAGCAGGGGAGGGAAACACGTTTGCTGTTGTATATGAACATGCCAAACTGAATAGACAAACACTGAATTTTCTTTAAAAAGATCATGGTTTCCTTAGGTTTGCAATGATGAAATTTTCATTTCATTTAGACAGAGATAGACAAATGTATTGAGGGAAGTCAGAGAAACTTATATTGAGATATTGAAGGTATAGAAGCAATGTTTTCTTCTGGGAATACCTTATTTTTTTCAGAATTTATGGCTTACAGTATAGCAATAGCCAATAGTATTAGTATTATCACCATTTGCGAATACACAACACTGTAGTGTTGTGTATGATCTTGGTTTTCCTGTAGGACTGACAGAGAGCCTCTTTCATCAGGCATGGTTTTAGCAACAAGGGCTGACTCCTTTCCACTACTGGCAATACTGAGTCCAACACTTAGTAAACACATTTATTCCCAAGCCCTCCAAATTCTTATAGGAAACAAATCGGTCTACTTTACTATTCTAGTGCTCTGCTATCAAACATCACCACATTTTTACCAACAGTAATGTCAATGTGAAAACTACCAAATTTTAAGCCAAAAATTTCAGACCCAAAGTTTTTCCTTTTATAAAAGCATTTAAAAAACACTCAGCAAAATAGCTTTTACCAAATGAAAAGTATTATGTCAAGAAAAATCCTGGTCTGGTCTTTACCAATCTTTAAACATACTTAAGATAGTAGCAGGGCAGTAGTGCCAGTTCCTTGCCAAAAGTAAACAGTTGTATACCATTCACCTAAGTTCTTTCTTATTTTAATTGAACGACTGAAATGCTTTCAGCTCTTCCTCTGAAATGGTGTTCAGTGTCCCAGCTCATTCTTATCCAGTTTCTATTCAATCAGCATTATGTTCCCATGAAGTTTAAACCATTCCATTATCTAAAGAAACTAATTTGTGATCTCACATGGTAGAGGACACTGATAACACAGTTTATTTAGTCTCAATTTAAAAGAGCAGGCTTGATCATCTGCTAGGATTTGTGGCTTACTGGTGTTCACACTCAATCCAGCAAATGAGCCTACTCAAGATATTGGTTATAAAGAAACTTTCAAGGCTTGTACATCACCTAAATGAATCAAACATTTGATACAGAAACTATTGAAGAGAATTGAGTGGAGAAGTGGGTGAGCCAGAATTGCTCTTGCCAGGCATTGCCTGCCAAAAACATTAGGAAGCTTTCACTATATCTAATATTAGACAGCAGAGCTGGACCTCTAGCTACTGTCTCCAGAAACACACCCAGTGGATATGAGCCTGTCTCTGCAGGACGTGACATGAGGGCACATGCACTGTGCCAGGCTATCACCCTGCCTCAGGCACATGACTGGAGATGGTGCCAGCAGCTGGATACTGCTGGAAGCAGTGTGCTTCACTTGCTGAAGTGATGCTCCTTTGGCAAAATACAGCCTGCAATGCTGCTGTGGTTTTGAAAAGGCTTCTTTGATGCTGTCAGGGGGCAGGGCTGAGACAATGGTTCATTAACTAATTCCCTCCAATATATACCAAAAAATAGTTTCTAATAAAAAAAGATGCCAACTACAGAGAGAATGATCTGAAAATAACTCTTACTTCTCCCACTAAATCCCCCCAACCCCCATTTCTTCAAGTTTCTTGGCTTTAAGACTTTCCACACTCCTCTCTCTGCTTCCCCCTCTCCCACCTCTCACCTCCTCCCCCCTCCAATCTGGCTTCTCCGCCTCCCTTGGCAGGCTCTTTAGCTTTAATTCAATAGTCAAAAGGCTGAATCAAAAGTTGTATAATCCGTTTGAACCAACTTTTATTTCCTATCAGAAAAGGAGCAGCGGCTGAGGACAGCCCAGCTGTGACTGAAAATTAATGGCAGTGACAGGCGTGAGCTACCGATATTTTTGCCTTATTGTGCATGGTTTTTTTTTTTTGCTTACAGACACCCTACCTTCTCTACCAGGTGCAGCTCACGGGCACCTCTGTGATGGGCATGGAGCAGAGCAGAACTATTCCTCTGCCACTCTTGTCTGAGCTGTAACTGCTGTCACAGGAAACCTGGAACAGGAAAATGTTTTAGGTTCAGGAGAAGGCAGGTTTTGAAAAGACAAAGGCAGAATAAGTTAAGTAAAAGGAGGGAGAGAGGCAGATAAAGAGAGGATAAGCAGAAGTGTGAAGAGACAAGAAAGGCTGCCCGGTTTTATTCTTCCTGTTGAATTACTGTTGAAATAGGTGCAGAGCACACAGATAGGAATTAGAGGAAGCCTATGTGCAAGGGAGACCAGAGGGTGCTTTGATGAGCTTGATAAAAATTCTGATATGTGGAATGGCTGCAGTGTCTAATTGCAAAGAATTAATGCTGGTGGAGAGGAAAATCTCTTGGAGATAATAGATGGCATTAATGCAAAAACAAGTATAAACTCATTATAAATATATTTGGACAGAAGATAAGGAGTTATGTCATTAGAGCAGGGTGATCTCTGAGCAGAACTGCAGGGACAGGAGTTTACTACCTTTAGGGCACAGGTCAGCACTATGCCAAGAGACATGTCTCCATCACAAGGGAGCAGAATGAAAGGCTGACTGGAGGGCAGTAAAGAAGAAAAGAGCTGTAAGGGCAGGAACTAAGCAGATACTGATTGCAGCTGACATGACATGGGTGTCTTCAGCTTTACTGTGGTGTGAGCCAGCTTCAGCACCCCAAAATATTGCCCCCCACATGCTGAGATCAATTACAAACTGTTACAGTCCTGGTAACACAGGTAGTTGAGGCAGTCACAGCCTTGCCACAGGAGGAACATAACAGTCTTGATCAGGAGCTGAGTAATTAGTTGTAATGAGCTTTGGCCAACCAGGTGATGTGAACAGAAATCAACAAGTGACAACAGAGCAACGCCTTAAAATGCTGGAAATCTGTAGCTGAGGGCAACCATGGGCTGCTTTCGTTGGTGGTCTATCTAGAAACTGGTATATTCTATTTGGGGCTGGAAAAAAAAATTATTTACATGAAAAACCTGCACAGGTTTTAAATAATCAAAGTTATGCCTCCTTATAATTCTGTTAAGAGAAATAAAAACACTACGCAATTACTTTTCAGCATGTCATAGAGAGCAAAGACAGGCTGATTTTTCTCAAGGGCAAATATTGCAACATTATAGTTTGATTTAATTTAATTAATCTTGTGTGATTAAACTCTTAAATTCATTCAAATATTTCTTTTCACAAAAAAAAAAAAAAAAAAGAATCACACGTTATGAGTATTTGGGCCTGACATTAGTTGTCTTTTAACTATTTCCTATTAGTTAAATGTTAAAACTAGAAATCTAGACTATTACAATTCATTCCTTCTGTTCTTCTTGGTTGTTCTGTTGTTTTTGTTTTTATTGTTATGTTTTTGTTTGTTGTTTTTTTTTCCTCCAGCTATGTGAGGTTTTGAAAATAAACCGGACATACTGCATCACTTGAGAAAAAGATACTCTTATATATAATGGGAAAATTTAAATTAAAAAAAAAAAAAAAAAGTAGGTTTTTAAAACCTGCAAGAGCATATGGCAACAGCATACACATCTTCACATGCATTGAAGGCTGACACTTGCACAAGGCTGAATTTCAGCTGTAAGAGAGACCATGAGAACATTCTACCCTCCATGAAATGGGGCACACACACCACAGGAAAAACACCATGAATCTCCCAGATCTTCACTATACCCAGACATATAATTTTCTTCCTTTCAGTATTAAGCAATCAAAATACTCAAATTACATATACTCCAAAACTCAAACTAAATTTTACAAGCTGCTATTAGTACCACAACTATCAAACATCCAGCCATTTCTTCTGTATTTCTCCGGATTCTTTTGCCAGAACATCCTTGTTATATGTAGTGACAAAATACAAATTACCACTGTTGTTATTTTTGTGAGCTAGTGAAAAAAAAAAAAAAGCAAACAAGAAAGCAGTACATTAAGTTAAAAAAACATCTTTAATTTCAATAGTCACCATCACCCGCAAAAAAAAAAAAAAAAGAGCAACACCTCCCCCCCTCCAAAAAAAAAAAAAAAAAAAAGGTATAAAGAATACATGTTGTTATTATGGAGGGTTTTATGGCTAAATAAAATAAATAAATAAATAAATAAAATTATGTTCATTTCATCTCCCACAGTTCCTTCTTATGCGTTGTCAACTCCCCTTGTGCACACCCGTTCACCCTGCATACAGTGAGTGCATATGGGACATTGGAATAGCTGTGGGATAAGTGCAGTATTAGCACAGTATGGTAGCTTTGATATGTGATGCTCTGCAGGGCTGCCAGCAGAGTGACAGTCTCCTTCCTCTAATGCAAAGACTATTCATCTATTCAGTTCACTTGTAATAGTCTTATGTTGTCATTAGTGGCACGAAGCAGATTGTGCATTGCAACGGAAAGCTTTGCATCCCTGAGGATTAGTTCTTGTTTTTGAGTGCCAGTTCTGAAGCATTCAACAATTTTTATCAAATGAAAATAAGGGTCAAATACAAGCAAATGTAAAGAGTAGAAAACAAACAGGCCAAAATAATACAAGAACATAAGTGAGAATTTTTGTTCCTACTATATTGCTTCCAGTGGGAATTTCTGTAGTAAGGTATTGTTCATGTCAGCCCAGTTAGGAACTTATCTCTGATCACAGAAAAAATTTTGCACTTTGAATTCAAATGTACAAATTGCAACAGTTAAACAACAAACACTTTCTTCTTGAAAAAAAAAATAATAACATTGGCAAGTTATTGCCCCATGGTATAGTTTTGGTGCATTTAAACCTGTAAATTCTGCTGAATTTAGACAGCAAGAACTGTGCAAAATAGCTCAGAAAATAAAGGAGATCTGAGTACCCACGACCCAGTTCTGATATCAGCACTCTTGGTAAGCAGAACTTTAATTTGAGTGGGTTTGCAGATTCAGGGAGAGAAGGTGCCACATAATTTGTCAACTATGTTCCTGCTAAGGAACCTGCTAAGGACCACTGTTCTAGGTGATACAGAAAAAAAAAAATCCATCTGGAAGGTTTAGAGCACAAAGCGACCCCATATGACAGATAAGTATGTTGCTTCAAGTAAAGCAGCAAATCAGTGCTAGATGCAAGAACAAAGCAAAGGTCTCCAATCCTAGTCTAGCAGTCTCTCCTTCCCCCACCTTCCACCCCCTACTATGATATTACTGTGTTTTCAAGGACTAAATTTTAAGGCTTTGTATACCTGTATATGTGGGAACATTCTGTGTGGAGGAGTGCTGGTAATAGGCTATTTAAAAGAACAAAAATACCATATGCTTCCTGGATTAAGCTTGAAGCCTCATTAAGGTCAATATAAAAGCCTAAGATATACTTATGATTTGGTGTGAATTTTTATTTGATCAGAGAGGGATGGTATTCTTGTAAACAAAGTTGCTAATTTAACCCAACCCAGAATAAACGTGTGTGTAAACATGAATAGCACTGTACCTTGGGAGCAAACAGACTAAGGAGATGCTGCCTTCTGAGTTTACTAATCTTAAATACTAATGGAAGCACATCATTTACAAACACAATAGAGAATAAAGAGCATTCATATTCTTCAGCCTCATCTAAATGGTTTCCTCCTAAACTAGCAGCCAGCTCTCTGGGCTGGTGGTTTAAAACCAGTGCCACGCATACAGGTATGAATGAGAAAGTGTCAGTAGGGGTAGCAATCTTTGTGTCCGTTAACAGCAGATTATGTATTAAATAAGGCTACTATATTCAAACACTACCATTTTATTCTTATTGCTAAGTATAGAAAATGCATGAGTAGCAAAGGCTGAGATTCCTCCCTGAAATATTCTAGTGACATCAGCCTTAATCCCTCTATTGATGAAGAACCAAAAAAAAAAAAAAAAGAGGAATAGAGTAATATTGTTAAGTAAAACCTAATGACATAATTGTACTCCAATATTGGTTCTATAAATAAAATTATATTGATCTCAGTGAGCACACACTGGCTTTGTATGCTTCGGGGGAAAAAAAACACACAAAAAAAAACCCTTTTAAATTCCAACCCGATCCCATATTACTCAATTTTCAAAGCTCTAACATTTATTTTCATGTTAACAAAACATTGTTCTTTCCAAATGAATATCAATGGGGGGGAAAAAAAAACCGAAACCACACACACACACATACACAAAAACAACCAGAAAAATCAGAAAATATTACACCTGCATAATTTCTAATCTTCAGGGTTATATTTCCTTGCATAATTATCCCAAAACTCATAACATCTATTATTTGAAGACCAAGCTTTTATAGGAATTTTACTTAATCCTACAGATCACAGAACCCTGTTTGATACTGAAGAGATGGGCAAGGAAGGACACACTTGATCAAAATTAATATATTTGTTCGTCTTTAACATTGTTCACTGAAAGTGTCTTGATATTTTAATCTTCAGTAAGAGAGTGAACCTGCTGATCTCAGTTTTAAATTGACTCCTTAGAATGAAAACTTCTAAAGTAATAATTAGAATAACAAAGGACAGAAGGTGTCAGGTGATGAAAATAAATTTGATTTAAAATACTGGCAGAAGCATAACTGGTCAATGTTTCCAGCATTCAAGTTTATGTGTGTGTGTGTGTATATATATATATACATATATATATATAATTTTAATAGTTCTTTTACATTCATAAATGTTTGTAAGTCCTGTTTGTTAGATCTATAAGTAATTGCACTTTCTGTCTAAAGAACATGCAGTGATAAACAAAATTATCTTAAAGAAATCTGCAACAAAGCTAAAGTTTTCCCAAGGAACATGTAGATGTTGGACATTGTTTATAAAATCACGTCACTATTTCTAAACACCTCTATATTTTTTCAACTAATTTCTTAAACAAAACAAAACAAAACAAAACAAAACCATAGGATAATTCCATTTTCTTCCTTTTATGTATGTGACAAAGATATGCTAACTTAGACAAGGCAGAATAGTTTATTCCAGCATAAAATCACTAGTTTCCTTCTGTAGGTAAATTTCATTCACATTCAAGAATGAGGTGTGAAAGAAAATGCTTCAATAGACCAATCCAATTGACTACATCCAGAGATTTCTTGTATTAGGTCCCGCTAAAGTGCTCTAAGGTACAATTCAAAGTGATATAAGGTACGTGCTGTGAAGACATACATCTGCAGACCATAATCTTGAGCTCAAAACGTCTGAATATGGCAGTATCTTGTCATCAACTGACAACTATGTAGTTTTGGTATTAGAAATGTAATATCAGCATGCACTGAAGCTGTTTGATCTTCCTGCACAAGCCCAGTTCTCCCTCACCACATTTGGAACTTGTGACAAATTTCCTCCCAGAGATCTTTAATTTGGGACACTACATTGAAAATTCATGGAATCTTTTCCAGTATTTCTCTTTCCCCATGAAGCAGTTTTCCTTACTACAGTCTAAGCATTTATTTTTTTTACCTACTTTGTGCACACAGGTAAAACTTGTCACCTTCCATACTGCCACAAGATTCTTCAAAGATACAGAAGCCCAGTTCATTCAGTCTTGCATAGTAGGTCATATTTTCTCGATCTCCAGTCACTCTCTCTTCATCAGCTATGATAAGAACCATGAATCCAGACATTCTTGGAGGAAGGAATTAAAAATTGGACTTTCCTTCAACTGTGATATCATCAGCTGAAATAGAATGGTTTCCTCATTTCTTATAGACAAGCTTTGTTTCATATAGATTTTCTTTTTTTCTTTTTCTTTTTTTCCATAACAGGATAATGCAGGCAACTCTTTCCAGCTGACTGACCCCTCAACACTGTATCTCATTCTCTCCAGAGAGAAGGCTTGGGTAGATATAGGATAACATAGGTTTCTGAGATTATCTTTGTTGAACTGCATCTTGGTTTTATTTCTTAGCCAAGACTCTTTTCATTTCTGAACACCAGCCTTCAGCATATATCCAACCTCCCAGTGCCACACACACAACTAGTGAACACAGAATGTGGTCATTCAGAATTTTCATTAATACCAGATCATGAGTGAGACTTGCAGAAACTTATTTTGACAGAAATCCATTGACACTCATTTTGAATGTGATTTATCAAATAGATTTGTACTTTCTGCCTGATGCTTTAATTTAGATAAACTGTAAGGAACTGTTAAAAATCTCACTGTGCTCATGAGATACTTCTGCAACAATTAATGTGTCTCTTGGTGCATATCCTCTAGCCAGAAGGTTGGTTACCTCACTATGGAATGAGTGACCAGTGTGAAAAAAAAACTGCTACCAAACTGTTTGTTAAATTAGAAAGCAGAAATTAAAGCCTTCTCTTCCCTTGGAAAACTGAAGAAAGGAAATATTTAGGAATTAAAAAGTAAAAATAAAAATAATAAGAAAATATAATATGAACAGACTTTTGTTGTTGCTGTTATTGTTGTTGCTTTTTGTACTGAGAACAACCCAGTTCTGTCCAGTTTTGAGGGACTGGAGAGCTGCTGATAACACCACCTCAAGAAGAGATATGCAAAAGAAACCTTCAGAATGCATATGGGATTGTATAGAACAGAGAAAAAGAAGCAGGAGGGTTTCTAATTAAGCATGTTCCAACAAATGTAGGACAAGCTCGTAGTAATGGGAGGTTGGCAGGAGGGAAAAGAGAGGTGAGCAAACAGTCTAAATAACGTACATCAAAGAAAGGCAAAACACACTACCACAGCATGAATAGGCTTTGCCTCACAGGAATGCTTATTTCTCTGTATGTACCTAGGACATGAATAAATATGTGGATAACAGAATAACCATTTCAGAATTAAAAACTAGAAATGAAGGAAAAGAACATTTTTGTTCTGCTAACTTGATCAGTCAGTACAGGAAAAAAAAAGGGAAAAAAAGATTAATCAGCACAAACATGCTAAAAGTATAAACAAAGAAAAAGTATTTTTGAAACATAATTAACACCTATTTGGGCATTGCTTTAAATTACCTTTTTGATGAAATGTAAGCAAACATGAGGTTAGGCCTAATTACCTGTTCTTTGTAGGTAAATCCCAAAGCCATTACCAAGCTTTGTTGGATTTAATCTACATAACTCTTCAAGGAACTCTTTAAGGAAATGGCTGAGAATGCTGCATGTTCCCCATCCATTTAGAGGGCCAGCAACACAAGAAATTGCAGAGCACATTCAGCACTTATATACACTAGAGGATGTCCTATAGACAGATAAAACAGAGATGTTGAGAGGCTGTTTGCATGGACAGCAGACACATTCTTGACTGTTTCTCAAACATAAAAATGGAGTTCCATCAGCAAACAGCAAGGATTCCATATGTTTTTTTCAAAGAGTCTAAAATTTGCCCCACCATCCTTTGCTCAATATAATCCCTGCTATATTAATGCTCATCTAGAGCATTCTTGTGCAGCAGATCCGACTTTTTTTTTCCTTTCTTTTTCTTTCTGTCTTTCTTTTCTTTTCCATTCTTTTCTATTCTTTTCTCTCTCTCTCTCTCTTTTTTTTTTTTTTTTTTTTTGAAGCCTTATCAGTTCTCTGGAGCAATATAAATAATTGACAGTAATTAATTACTATTAAATCTGCCCAAAAAATGAAGACAGTGATCTATATCCAAAAGTGGAAAATTACTATAAAGGCTATATGTCAGATAAAAAATAATCTGCCCCTTCTGACTTTCTTTTTGCTCCTATGCTTTTAATTTTTTGAGAAATGTATTAAATAGTACATTCTCCACCAAAAAATTTTACCACATATTTTCTCTGATTTTCTGGTACACAAACAGCCCCTGTCAATACACTGCTGTTGAGAGCCTCTGCTTTTAACACCACGTATGGTTCAGAGGCTGGGATGATGCTTCTTATTGAATCTATAAGGAATATCAAGTCCAAAGTCACCACAGCTTTTCATTTTCATCCCCAGAACTCCCAACATGGACATTTTTAAAATAGAAAATCAAATGCAATTACCTCACAGCAAGAGGTTTCTTCTTTGCTAGAAAGAATGCAAGAGGATGCTATCCCACCAGAATGATACCAACGGGAGACAGAGGCACAAACTACCTAAGGATGTATTTCAACCAGTATGGGCATCTAAGTCATCCTTCATTTACCATACTTGCTTGCTGGTGCCTTTAGACTCACCTGGGATTCAGCTAAGTGGAACTCACAGGAAAATTTCAGATAGCATTTTGTGCTTTCTACAGTAGCACAGTTCCAGAGCTTTTTTTTCAAAATGGGTTTTATCTATCATTTTCTCCCACAGAAACATGATACAAATAACACTGGACTAGTGCAAGAACTGAGATTTTGCTAGAAAATCCCAACACTGTGTACTACAAGAACAAAACTGTATTAGTATGTAGCCCGAGTTTCAGAAGCCTCTTGCCTCTCAGGACAATTCCCACTCAGCCACATCTACTAAGCACAGGTATGACTAGCAGTGACATGTACAAGGCAAGTGGAGGTTGAGGTAGACCAACAGAATCACAGAATCACCGAACTGTAGGGGTTGGGAGAGACCACTAGAGATCATCAAGTTCAGTCCCTTGCGAAAGCAGGTTCCCTACGGGAAAGTGTTCATGTGGGTCTTGAATATCTCCCAGGAAGGAGATATTCTCTGGGCAGCCTGTTCTAGAGATAACAGTACAATCTTCTTTTACATTTTAGATAACCAAGTGTGTTCTCCATGCTAAGGAAAAGTACAAGTATCTCCTGAACTATTTACCTTATGTGTATTTCGTGAATTGTTTGTTCTCCTTCAGTACTAAAGACTAACAAAAGATAGAGACGTAGTTATTTTAATTGCTATGTATGCAGCAGAAAGCCCTTTGATTTCTCAGTGGGTTTTTTTAAGCAAAATTTCTGCGTTGGTGTAAGGCAGATTTTCCAGGCTTCAACAAACCAGATGGCCATCCAAAAATGCGAGATGAAATTTTTATAGGAAGCTAAGAGCTAACCCATCTCAGGGAGAGATTTTTCAGAGATTCCAAACTTTTAAAAATAAATATTACCAGAAGATCTTATGCATCCACATATGAACTATAATGAATAAATAAATAACTGCAGTGACAATTACCTAAATTTTATATTTAGAAGGAAAAGAACACGTGCAACAAACAATAGCACACTGTGATATTAATGAAGCACTTGCTTCCTCTAAATGTAGAAATTCAGCAATTATCACTAGAATTGGCATGTATAAAGGTGCCGGTGACAATTTTAAAAAGGCATATTGCTTATCTGATAGACCAGAATGCATGCTTTGGACCCGAAGCATTCTGTTACAAAGTGTTCAGTGACACAGTCCCACACGCAGCCAAGCTTATGCTCAGCACAGCGATGGCTCTGGTGGAAAGAAAGAGGTGATTGCAAGCCTTCCTTCTGCTCGCCCCAACTTTGTGTTGGCTGGAGGCCAAGCCAGCCATCAGCACAAATTAGAGTTGCTATAAAGATGTTCTACTTTACACCAGCTAGTTTGGACCCCTGAGGAGTACACCACTCAGACATCAGAGCTTGTATTGAACTTCAGACCTTTCCCATCAAACCTCTGTCAGGCTCTTTCCCTGCTAAAAGGTAGCTGTTTTATGCTCTCAAGCTTTTTGCCCTGTGCTTTTAGAGCACGTCAGGAAAACTGACAGAGCTGACCACGCCAAGCTGAAAGGTCTCTGAGTCACAGGAGTCTTCAATTGCCCTCTAAAGCTTTAAGGTCACTGCAGCGTGGCCAAAGATGTGGCCTGGAGATCTTGCCAAAGAAATGCCTCCTGGCAGCTTCTGTCTCAAACAAACTCACTCTACCTGAATCTCTGGTCCCATGCACACACACACCGCTAAGCTGCTTTGCTCCCTCCCAAGCCTACATATGTGTCCTTAACCCTCTGCATCCTGCTTTCCTGGGTGAAAAACACTGCTCTCCCATTTTTCATTAGCCTTCTCAGTGCAGACTGTTATCTTGTGACCCTATTCTAATTCACTTGCAGGAAGAAAACAAAGTTAACATAACGTGGGAAGGTGATAATTTACCACCTGGCTTACTACAAGGCCTGAGCTTTAGCTTTCCACCCTATTATATGCCAAGTAAAGCTAGCCACAGGATGAAGGATTTAGGCAATGAATGAAATCTCCTTTAATTCTCTGAGCAGTAAAGGCTTCATATTCATCTCTCTGTTTCCCAGCACACTTGCTGTACAGAGAACACTGCTGAACTGCTAGGCCAAATTTCTCTTAAGTGACCAAACTGGACAAGGATTTTGTGGCACACAGCACTTCACCCCAGGAACACCTTCATGTGGCCAGAAAGCTTTCCTTATATTTTGGAACTTGGCATCAAATGGACAAGAAAGTTAATTACTGAAGCATTCTGAATATGTTTGTTCTGCAATATAAACAAGCCATTGCTTGCTGTGGCTCCACTTCTACAAATGCTTTCAGGAAGGAGGACACCTGCCCCATAGATCCATGTGTCTGTGCACACTTCTTCTTTCAGTGGCAAGGACAAACAGGCCTCCTGTGATTAGTAATCAGTCATGTCCCCTTGCACTCATAAAGTTCACTTTATTTTTGCCTGGGGAAGAATCAACAAAAGTTGGTTCAGAGGGCTCTCTGTTGATAGGTAGTTGACAACTGTAATACACCATCAGGAAGAAAAACTGCAGCATAACTGAAAGATCACACTATTGAACATACAAAAAAAAAAAAAAAAAAAAAAAGGAAAAAGACAACATACAAGGAGAAATTCATGTAGCCGTAAAAGAACTTAAAAAAAAGAAAAAGGAAAAAAGGATGACTAGAATGACTCCAGCATGTGCTTCCCTTCTCCAAGAGGTAACATTGCCAGAGGTTATGGCATGCAGAAAACTCTCGGTATAGAGGCACCATGACCAGTTTTCTAGGTGGAGTAATTGCCCTTTTTCCACATAAATTTTCAGTGATAGTTCAGAGATAGTAGTATGCTGGACTAAATCCACATCACCAAGACTTCAGACACCACCAATCTCTTCGTTGGGACAAACGGCTCACACTAGTTGGTCCTATAGAGTAGGCACTCTGTGTCTTGCAAGCTTAGTAAAACAATCAGATGCTCTCAGCAGTTGTACTGCCTCTGAGATCCCCATCATTACTGTACAGTGCTCCTTGCCAATAAGGACCAGGATGTTGAAATAATTGTCATGAGCACAGGAGACACGCAACCTCTATCATCTAACCTAATGATGAACTTTTTACTGCGAAAGTAGTTAAAGCATAAAAATACAGGCCAGGGAGCTGTTATCATGGCAGCCAGAAAGGACCTGTTCCTCTCACACTACAACAAGTCTCTCCATCTGTTTCTAAATGAAATATGGAGTCTCTTTTTCCATCAGTTTGTTGAACCCCTAAAAAAATAAATGCATGCTGTCCCAGTCAAATAGCCTAATAAGAAAAGAAATTAATGCATCATGGAAAGGCAGACTTCACCCACGTCTTCCTGTGCTGGGCAGTAATGACAAAATATTTGCTGCATGGACTCTTATCCCAGCCATTTGAAGAAATACTGAATCTGCATACGGACTGCAAAGCAGTAATACAATCTAACCACTCATTTCAACTCTTCTCAAGATGCTCTTTGCTCACTCATGCTCTTGTGTTTTCCTCTCGGCAGCCGGATGACTGTGTACAAAAACATGTAGTTATAAATGAGCACACCAACTGGTTCTCAACACTGAGCAGAGCAATCAGGTGGTGGAATGCACTGGGAAATTCCCCGTTCTGTGCCTTTTGTTCCAGGCCTGCTAATGTGTTTTCCATAAGAATTTCTTCTGCAATGGAAAAAAAATAAACACCTCTCCAAATGTTAGGCAAAAAAATTATTTATTATTAGAAGGAAAGGCAGAAAAGGGAATCTAGCAGAGCTTTAAACAAGGATTTACTATGCAAGCTGAATATTTTTAAAATGCAAAAATATATTTCAACAAGAGTCTCATTTAGAAAAAATTGTGACTTCAAGTCCTTACAATCCAACTCTTCTGAAATGTCGTTAAGATTGGCTGCCCTATGATCTTGGTCAATAACATGTACTTGCAGAGGGATGCAGAATCAAGTCTTTCTTATGGTTCTACACCATCTTAGCAATTCTTCTCATGACCAGACTCAACATTTCTGTAAAGATGGAGACAAACAGTAGAAGAGACACAACACTCTGAAACATGGTAGGCTAAGTTTACCATTCTATCAGGCATCAATACATTGATGCTGCCCCATGAAAGGCCATCCAGAAGGCATCTGGCTGTGGAACAAAATTCTGAGGTTCTCCAAGAATGATCTAGGTTTAACTTTTTTCCAACATCCTGCCTCTGAAAATGAAGCAGAGACTGTAAATATGAAAAAAAAAAAAAAAAAGAAAAAAAGAAAAAAAAAAGATAGAATTGATGAAGAAAGGGGAGTAATTATGTAAGTTCGAAAGAAGTAGAGTAGTGGTAGGGGAGAAATGTGATAGGTAAGGAAGAAGAAATGGAGAAATACGCAGGTAACAAAGAGGGATGGGGAAGTAAAAGAGTGGTCATGAGAAATTCTGCTGCTAAAGAGCTACAGCTCCAGGTGTTTTTCAAAATATCCCTCTGGTAACAAATAATCCATGACATTTGTCTCTTAATCCTCTCAGCATGCCTGAGCAACATCATGGTCTATTGATTGAAATGTTGCAGCATTGACTATAGTCACAATACCACCATCCTGCTACCTACAACAGCCATAGGCCACGAAAAACAAAATCCCCACATACAAGGTCATACGCAGGAGGATTAAATTTCAAGCAGCAGTAGCTCTATAAACATGTTATGTGTTTACATGTAGCTTTCAAACAAAAATCTTTACTGCAAGAAATGCATAGCTTAGGGCTGCATAACATCTTTTAGCCTTTCCACGGTATTTCTGAAGTAGATTTTTCTTCTGGCTATTTTCCTAAGGCATGATCTGTTTTTAGGCTGTGCAAACAAAAACATTTTTGCTTTTTTGTTCAGGGGAAGCAGGGCTTGTGGTGGCTGAAAGGGCAGCTGAGGTGAGAATGATTGGGTCCCGTCTCTTCTGTGGTGGCATTGTGGTTTTGCTGCAAGAACCAGCCAAATGAAAGAATTGTGTGTCTTAATAAATACAGCCCTGTGTAATGCTCTCTGTGAACATGTGTACTGGCCTTATGAATGTGAATAAAAGGGATATACACTGCCAATAATTGATTTTCTTGAGCAGTTGTCTGCACTCCCCTGTACCTCAACCACACACCCTTCTGTAGAAATCTTGTGTCATGTAACTGTTTATCATGCGGATTCAGCAAACACATACACAGCTGAATTCTTGTACAAAACTTGATTTATGGTCATAGAATTCATATTTAATGAACCCTTTCCCAAAATATCAATGGTGTGTTTTGATTTCCAAGAGCAGTTTAATAGTGAGGGGGAAAAAACCGCGCACACACACACAAAACCCACCCTTCTTGCTCCTTGACTTAGGAGTACCACAAAGGCTATATTTTCTTCCAGCTTTAAATGGCACAGTACATAGCATCACTCTGCCATAGGAAGACTACCTGCATGTGTAGTACAGCTTCAGCCTCAGAAGTCTTCATCTCCCTAGCTGCAGGGCAGACATGGAGGTATTCGGGAGAGAGGTACAGTTCAGAAGACAATGCTTAGTATCTGAAACAGCTGCCTTGAAGGATCAGTAACCTGACAAGGACTGCAAATACTTGTTACTCTCGAATCACGAGGTCACAACAATTGCACATTATATTTTAAATTAAGTAATGTAGAAACTGATGAACAGCATGTCTTCTCTTCCACCTTCCAATGCTAATGGTCATGCATACATGGAGAACACCTTGAGGTCCAATCAGCATCTCACATGCTTGACATTATGTGGGCATAAGAGGCTGATTTCTCTTCAGGGGGCCAAAATATAGACGAATACTAAAGATAATTAGAGTTTCCTCTATCACAGCTAGCTTGTCCAGAGGAAAAAAATACATTTTTGTCTTATATTTTTCATTCAAAACTTGTATAATACAACTAAGTTTTAGCTGAAAAATGGGTTGGGAAAAACAGTGATTTCTCTGGTTGCATGATCACAGCATTATGTAAAACTCAGTTTGGTTAAGTCATCTCTGAGAGCAACAACAAAATAGCTCATCTGTTTTAACTGCTCACTCCAAAAAGGGAGATACTGCTCCCTCCCTTCTCGGACCTAGTTTCTTTCACTAATTAGACTTTTGCTAAGCCTTGAGTGTCCTGACGGATTGCTGTGGTCCCAGAAAAACCTGTGCTATTGGAGACCCCACAGTGGAGAAGGACTAAGAGGTGCCCACCATGTAACAGCTATGAATGCTTCCCACCAATACAAGGCAGATCAACTCCATGGGTCAGCAATCAAAGACCCTTCCATCTGTTAGGACAGACTTATATGTCAAGCTGATGGTAAACACAGCTCGTGTGCATCAGCCAAGCAAAGGGAAGCCTGGCTTCTCTTATAACTTTCCTGCAACCATATGCATGTTAATCTATTGCCCTTCTTTCAGCTAGGACCAAATTATCATTTCCTAATTAGACAAATCAGTAATAGTTGCATGTAGACCTTCAAGCACAAGGCAAGGAAAATCAAACCCGAAGTTAAAAAAGGGCCTGGCAGAGGCTCCCATAAGCACTGCTACCAGCGACTTTTTCCCCTCTCAGCAGTGTGTTTATAACTTCAGTAGAGCAAAAATTCAGCAGAAGACTTGGCAAGAACTATCACATTGGATTTGGCTATGTTGCATTCACGAAAAATGTATCCTCTTCAGCCACAAGACACAGAAACAAGTTCTACTGAATTAAAACGCTCTCCAATTATCAATGATAAAGGAGTCAGAGGAGAAAAACTCAAACTTTGCAAGTATATTCAGGTAATGAGTTATTATTTCAAATGTTTTTAAAAGAAGAATTAGGTTGATTCTAGAAGATAGAAGGATCTTCTAGATATCTTATTATTTTATTAGCCGAATTATTATCTAACAATTGCAGACCTGCATTGTACCAGAGGTTATTATCAAAGGATTCATACGTACAAAATGGATGTTTTTCATGCATGGGAGCAATAATAGGCCATTTTTCTCCTCCTCCTTAGGGCGTGACATGTAACACAATGTCTGCAAAGACAAGGTTCATACACAAAAGCAGAAAGGCTTTGGAAAAATTGTACCCTTCTGGATAATTTTTTAACTGGCTGACTAGAGAAGAGAATGCTGCCTGGAGAAGAGAAGGTTGTAGGGTGATCTCATTGCAGCCTTCCAGTACATAAAGGGAGCCTATAAACAGGAGGGGAACCAATTCTTTACAAGGGTAAATTATGGAAGGACAAGGGGAAAGGAGTTTAAATTGAAGGAGGAAAGATTTAGGTTGAATGTCAGGGGAGAGTTCTTTACAGAGAGAGTGGTAAGGTGCTGGAACAGGCTGCCCAGAGAGGCTGTGATGCCCTGTCCCTGGAGGTGTTCAAGGCAAGATTGGATGGGGCCCTGGGCAGCCTGATCTAGTATTACATATGGAGGTTGGTGGCCCTGTCTGTGGCAGGGGGGCTGGAGCTTGATGATTCTTAAGGTCCCTTCCAACCCAAGCCATTCTATGATATGATTCTATGATATGGTTCTATGATGACTGATGATTTCTGAAGAAATCCTGGATTAAAGAAATGAGCAAGCTGCAACTTCTCCCTGTTCCCATTCCTGTTGTCTTTCGTGTTTATTTTCCATGCTTTCTCTTACCTTTTGACTTCGAATTTTCCTATCTTTTTCTTTTCTGTCTTGTTATTTTATTTCTTGTTTTGATAGCTGCCACACCAATTCACGTGTTGAGACTGTGACATTTAAAGCAGAAATTGAAGAGTTTTTTGAATACCTGGGCTCCTTTCTGATGCACAGGAGTTTTGTATTCATGTGATATATTGGCACCTAGAATATTTGTTATAAAATAAATTGCAAATGTTTAATAAATAATATAGTTTAGAAACATTTCAGCATGAAAAAATATTTGTAAACCATTTCAGTATGAGTATCTTAAGGAGAAACAAACAGATGAAGTATTTTCTTTCATTATGTAAAGCTGGAGTTTTGATTCTCAAAAGCAACATTTGTTGTGCAATTCCCTTAGACCCAGCAATCCAAGGAAAAGAGGTAAGGGGATTGTGCCTTTGCCTGACATGGAGTAAAGCATGAAGCTCCTTCTCTCTGCAGTCACTTATAAAATGGCCACACCAGTAGCAAGCTAGAACTACTGATCATGTCATCATGGTCTGCAGCATTTGCTTCAATTTCTCACCTCTTAAAACTACTACCTCCAATTCCATTAACTCCATCCAGTTTTGAGGAGCACCGTCCAAATCACCAGAGAATGCGCAGTCAGTGTCCAAATACTCATTGCTGGGCTGCCACTATTTCACCCTCAGACTAAACCAAAGCACAGACATTGATTTGTAAAGACACTATGAGACAAATGTAAAATTAACTCAACGTTGTGCTTGCCAATTAGTTATGAATGAGGAAAAGTAAAAACTAAACTAAACTAAAATGAAATAAAAAGAGTTTATTCAGTTTACTTTCTCTGTGGGTAAGGATTAATGATAACACTCAGATGAAGCTCCAGAGGCACCATGAAATATGGTTTTCAGCAAAAGTTTTCACTAAAATAAGGAAGTTACACCAGCAATACTGCCTCTTGGGTGCTTTTGAGTCAGCTGTTTTTGTCAAAGGCCCTATTCTGGTTTCATTCAGGAAAGTCAAAATGTTACATGTGGAATGAGAAGTGGTTACAACACCCAGAAACCCCATCAGCTGTTTATTTTTAAAGAGACTTTACAATGTAAAGTGTCAGGGCTACTCTTGAGAGTGGGAGCAGGCTGCCTAGATTCTGGTTCTCAGATTTGCTTAAGAACGCAGACACGGAGGTTGGTCTGTCACTACCTCAGAGCCCCCCTTCAAAATTACAACATACATCTACATCATGATACTCACACAGTGAAGTAATTACAGATTTGTGAAACTGAAGTTTGTGGACTGAAATGCTGGCCTTCACCTGTGATTTGCCTCAGCTTTTTGCAGTGGACAAAAATAAAATAAAATAAAATAAAAAATAAAATAAAATAAAAAATAATTATTATAAAAAGTAGTATTATTCTGGACATGGTACTACATTAAAAGGAAACCATTATGCAAAAAGCCTTGATACATTTGAATTGTAGACTCAGCGAAATCCATTTATCTGTTCTGGTGTTACTGAATGATTCCCAGATTTGTCCTTCATACAGTCTTTCTCCTCTCTTTCCTACCTGCTTTTTTGATATAAAATAGTAATAATGGCAGTCCATCACCTGTACTGACAAGATGATCAAAATTTTTCATTTTTCTTTCCCCAGAAAACTGATTTTCCATGAGCTCTCCTTCTGCTGAGGTGACAGCAAAAATGAAACATCTAAAGGGTTTGCCCCCACATCCCATTTAGATCCACAAGGTCTGTGGGTCTGCACAATTAAAACTGTCCTAAAAACACAGCACACCCTGGAGCAACACCATAGCCCTGGTACTGAATGGCTCTGCCCATTCTGTTTTGAGATACAACTGCAATCAAGTCTGGAAAGGAAATCATCAAAATCAACCACTGCAAGCGGGTAACGTGTATTTTTTCTGCAGCTCTCGGAGAAATACTGTTAAAATAACTATGATATCATTCACTTACAGCCAGAAACTATAGTAATCTGAGATCTGTTATACACCATTTTGATGCATTCCAGCCATTTGCAGAATCATGGAGTCACAGAATAGTTGCCACTGATAGAGACTATTGTCCAAACTCCCAGAGCAGGGTACCAAGGCTCACATCCAGGCAGCTTTTGAAGATCTCCAAGGAGAAGACTTCATAGCCTGTGAGTCCCTCTGTCAGTGCTCCATCACCCAGACAACACAGAAGTGCTGCCTGATGGTCAGAGGGAACTTCAGGTTGTGCTCACTGCCTCTTGTCCTAGCACTGGGCACCACTGAAAAGATCTTCGCTCCATTGCCTCTACACATTCATTCAGGAACCTGTGGACACAGATGAGATCCCTCTGAGCCTCTTCTCCAGGCTGAACCGTCCCAGCTCTCTCAACCTCTCCCGACAGGAGAGCTGCTCCAGGCCCTGCAGCATCTTGGTGGCCTTCTGTGGAACTCCATGCATTATGTCCAGATCTTTCTTGTACTGAGGGGCAGAACTGGTCCCATCACTCCAGGTATGGCCTCACCAATTCTGAAGGAAAGGACCATCTCCTTCAGTTTGCTGGAGATACTTTGCATAGTGCAGCCCAGAATATAGTTAAGCTTCTCAGCAACAAGGGCACTCTGCTGATTCATGTTTAACTTGCCATGCCCACCAGGCCCTTGGTGCTTTCCTGCAGTGCTCCTTCCAGCTGGCTGCCCCAAGTGTGTCCTGCTGTCTGGGGCTGTTCCTCTCTCAGCATTTCTCCTTGTTGTGCTGCATGAGGTTCCCATCAGACACAGCCCTCCACCCATCCTGGTCCCTCCGAATGGCAGCATGGCCTTCTGGTGAGACCGCCAATGGCCCTAGCTGTGTGTCATCAGTGAATTTACTTCATATGCACTCTCATTGTCCAGATTGGCAATGAAGATGCTAAGCAGCGCTGAACCTAGTCTTGGCTGCTGTCCTTTCAACTACATTTTGTACCACTGACCTGTACATACTGGCTAAGGACATTCAGTTGTTTTCAGCTCACCTCACTGTGAGTTGAACTATCTGTTCAACCATCCCCCACACCAAGACCTTCTCTATGAGGATCAGAGGACATTGTCAAAGGCCTTTCTGAAGTCCAGGAAGATCAGGCAGACCAGACCATGCTTGTGTTTCTCCAATTTTCTCCTCACAGTATCATCTGGGAGTCAAGGGAGAGTACTGAACAAAGAGATTTATCTTAAAAGTCATTTGACCAAAAAGCCATGAGTTATCTAAGTTTGTAATATAAAATTTTAGGAACCTCATTTTACTTCGGCATTTTCCAATGGCCAGGAATTTATTTTATGAAAAAAAGGTGATATTATACAAAACTGAATCAAAGGTAAAAACTGCAACATACCCTCCTCTCACATTCTCACTTATCAATTATCTTTGTAATTTTCACTATTTGTAACGTAAACAGATATGAACTGAGAAATGGGAAATAACATTTGGGTTTGAATACGAAATGTAACCTGTTTATTAACAACAGGCAATCTTTCATCTTTGGGATTCAAGATCTGCACAGATTGTGCTGTCACCTCCCAGCATTCACCACTGCAAACTTTGAGTTCATGGGAATGACCAATACTAATGATCCCTGAACTGTTTCCCACAGCCAAATGACAGCTGTGATTCTTAACCCCAGCTCTCCTCCTTAGAGCTGACTCAGCAGTAAATTTATGGCACTTCCTCTTCAGTGTCCCATGCTGGCTTTGGACATTTATCACCCAACCTTATCACTGAAAGATGTGTTTTCCCCATAACTCACAGCCAAGTGCCTTCTTCATGAGACAATGGCTAGCAGGGAAGGCAGGTCTGGGTGTATTCTGGGAGATGGTTGAAGCCTTTATCTTGTTATCATCTTCCTAAAATGGAGGATGAGTATTGGTGGAACTTTGTGTAAAACATGGGGAAAATGTGTTTGAAAACGTGGGCTTAGAGAAGTGTTGAGAATTTCTGAGCAAGGATACAAGTAAATAAAAGAAATAACATTTTGAACCTACTTCAGGTTTGAGAGCTTTACGCTGCCCATCTCACAGTTCATGGGAAATATTCATGTCCAAGATCATGTATTGGCATAGGACCAATAAAATGCTGTAAAGGTTAAGTTACTTAGAAGACATTACCCAAATCTATGGCAGTTAATGGACAGATAACAAGTAAGTCCATAACTGATTTAGTGTTTTCTATCACAGAGTTCTGAAGAAAATAACATTAATACCTTCTCTGTCTCAGTCTTTCCACCTGTAAAACTGCTCCTGGACAGGAAATCTTGTCCAGAAATGGATTTCATTAAGCCCTAAGCCAGATTTTTTTCTGATTGTGTTCTCTCAAAAGTATCTGGTGGATTGGCTAGTACAGGTTTTTAAACTGGTGTGAGAGTAAGACACTAATAACAGGAATGTCTTCCAGGTTCAGACGTGGATTTCAAACCTCCTCTTTTTCATTCTCCATCTTGGCCTTTCCAGGGAGAATTTTATTTTTAAATGAGGGCAAAACCCAGTGTCTTTAACTTCATAACTTCTTGTTCAGAAACTGCAGCAGTGTGTGATAGTCTGGTTAAGAACTGTTTATCCTGCAGCCATGCCAGCAAAGCGATGCACCCTTGATCTTTCCATATGAGCTGTTACACATAGAGCAGGTTTCACAGCAGGTTCCATGGCACAAAAGACATCACGTTGCAGAAATAATGCTCCAAACAGCCAGACACATTCTCACTTCTACAAATGTCTGAGCAAACATCCGCATCTGGTAGTCTGTTTCTTTTTTTTTCTTTTTTTCCTTTTTGTTTGCTTGTTTTGTTTTGTTTTTTAATTTTTATTTCTCGTTTTGTTTTAAATCAAGTAAAAGCCTAAAGATTACCTTTTGAACTTTTCCATCACCAGATCAAATAAAGGTGTTGCTGCTTTGGATTTAATTCACTGAATTAAAAATGAAATGACTAAATGCTTACTGAATCAGACAAACTGATTCAGCAAGTTTTGCACAAATTACTCCTGAAATGCAACCCTTTTCTTCTCAGTGGAAGTATCCAAGGATGAGGATGAGTTTCTCAAAATAAGGCTATTGAAAAATCAACATGACTTTCAAAGTTCTGTGGACTACATTTTCAAACACCATTTTAAATTGTTCTGAGGAAAACATTTTTACTCAGTTTTTAAATATCACAAAAATTCACATTTAAAGTGCAGTTACTCTATCTGAGTAATCAAAATTATGTAAGTAAATCCAGAGCAAACATTTCAGATTTTTGTACCTCACTCTGGAAAAACAAATTTTAAAATTGCAAGTAGTGGATAAATAGAAACATTCAAAAATGCAAATTAACTGTTACCAGTGATATAAGGCTAAGCCAGCAAAGCACTCTCATTAAGAATCTTTATGGAGGCCATAGATTTAATTATCAGGGGCAGTTGTACAGCTCATTCTGACCTACTCAAAACATTTTTGGTTTGCACAGATGGGCCATAGAGCTGTCTCTTCTGTCTTTTCCATTTCCCAGAACAGGCAAATTATTGAAATACATAAGCATTTTGCTCAGCAAAGCTCTCACCCTTGCTTGTCAGTCTTGAATGCAGCATGCTTTCTGCTGGCAGTGGAGGTGGAGATAATTTTCAAGACCTCAGATTTCTTATGTTTCGTTCCTCAGTAATTATTATTCTGCAGTTGGTGAAAAGAAAAGCAGCCTGTTCTCCTTGCTCATTTTCTACTCACAGCAGTAGATGCCCTACATACTCAAAACATGTGCTCCATACACAGAGGATGGAGGACAAAGACAAAGCTTACACAGCTGGCTTCATAAATGTGGGGCTTCAAATATTACACAAAGTGTATGTGGGGTGTATCATGTTTTCTGCTCACTCTCCAGGAAATAATGAAGTTAGGAGCTGCTGGAAGGACTTATACTATGCATGGTTTTGTTGGTGTTACAGGAGAGCAAACATTTGTCAAAAGTTCGTGGTTTTTTTTTTTTTTTTTTTTTTTTTTTTTCCTGAGAGTAGTAGTAATATTGACAAGAGCAAATTGCTGAAAAGTGAAATCAGGTATTGGAAATTTCTTCAATATACTTGTGCAATGTCTTGAATAAACAAAATTAACCTTGTTTATTGGAGTGTGATAACTGCTGGATGGACTTCAGAAATAATGTGTGTCATCTGTGCTTCCACCAGGAGCCCCTACTCATCAGTCTGGTAATTCCTTTGGGTAATCTGATTCCTGTGACCTGCATTTCCATTCTGAGACCAGCTAATATATTAAAATTACTACTAAATTACTACTCAGTCCTTGTAAGAGTTGTCTTACAAATTTTGGACCACTGTCAGCAAAATTTCTCCATTTTGTGTTGTGGGCAAACAAAATCCTATATCTCTCATCATCTCCAGGTCTTCATTCTTGGACCAACAAGCATGGAACCTCATCACTTACCTGCAGAGTGAAAATTTCTGCCTTACGTTCTATTTCTTTCTGATGACAGACAAAGCACAGTGAAAAGCACAGCTTCTCTCTGCAGCTCTGTTTAACTGAATGAACTGCCTTATAACCTGATCATTTCTCATGCATTAAAAAAATACATTTCTAAATTAGTACCTGGTGATACACCAATAGTCAATAAATGTGTAAGATTCTAGGACTCTTCAGATCTTGTTTCCGGTTGGTTTTTTTTTTTTTTTTTTTTTTTTTTTAATATGACCTGTCTTGCTTTTGCTTTAACACACTCAATAAGCCTGTTAGTTGCACTGCTTAGCAAAGGTTAAAAGAAATGCCTTCTGCCTGAGCTTACAGCCCCTGACCCATGCCACACAAAATGTCAGGGCATCATTGAAGGTAACAGTTTTCCCACAGAACGCAGTTGTGACTAGAGTTCCTTTTAGCATACTTACTTTTTAAAAACAATTTTCTTGACATTGATGTATCCATGTACTTGTTACAGTTAGCATCACAGGGAGAATATTTCCTTATTTCCCAGCTCTAATGTTAAATCTTTTTTCAATGTTCAATGCATAACTGCATTCTACTTTCACTGATCCTTGGTGCCAGCCAGCCCTAGTTTTCCTAAGTTTCACACAGTGCGGTTGAATTCACTGTGCTAATCTTATGTTACATACATTTTTTTGTCACTCCATGTGTTTCTAATTGGTTTCCCAAGCACCCGCAGCATTACAGCTGCTTTATTTGGCAGATGCAAGTGCCCGCAAACCCCTGTGTCTTCCTCTTCTACACTGTTTTAGGTAACTCCTTTGGCATTAAAGTGAAAACAGTTGTAATCAGAAGTGGAGTATATAAATATATTTTTTTTAAAGTATGGAGATGTGGCTTTGATGTTCCAAGAAGAGAAAGGTCTTTTCCTGCAATTTGCCTGCTGCCCCACCCCACCACATGGAAACTTGCATCCCCATGTATAATCTAGAGATATTACAAGAGATTACAAGCATAGTAAGGAAGACCAGAGGATGAATGATTAGGAGTGCACAAACTTCAGTTGCCAGTGGACAGAGAAGAGCAGAGAGGCAGGGATGGAGGCTCTAAATAACCTTGTCCAAGTGTAGGAAGTAGGAGCTGACCTATTCTCCCAGTTCGCATTCTCTGTCTGTATAATGGGATACTGTACATTATTACTTTATGGTGGGAAGTGGGAAATGTAAATACTTTGTAAAATACTTATATTCTTGGATAAAAGGACAAGTAGATTTCTTTTAAAGTGCTACATTTTATGACTAGCAGGTGGGTAAGCACACAAAGGTGTTTCATAAACTGCCTACAAACAAGCGCTGATGAAATGCAGTTGCTTCTGGAGTAGAAGCACACAGCATAGAAAAGTAGGGAAAGCTGTTTAGGAAAGAACTACGTTATCTTTAATGCCCATACAGAACAAATTCACCTCACCTTGGCATCTGTGATCCTACCTGAAACACATACAGACCGAGCAAAGCCTGATGCTTATTTTGGCTGTCATGCAGATATGAAGAGTAGAGCCAAACCCATCATTTAAAGCTGTGGTTCAAGGAGGTCAAGGTGTTTTAAAACCAATGTCTAAACCTTTGAGTTATCCTAAGTGTAGAAGTCCAAAGGTCATGGATGGCCTTAGCCACAAGAACCAGTCCAATTTCAGTCTAAGAACCAAATTGCTCATCCTTCACAATGCAGTTAAGAAACTGTTCTGTGTCTATGGCTATCCTTTCAGTATTAATTTACTTCACTAAATACTCCAATAAGCCTGTAACATGAGTTTCTCAAACAAGTGAATCACTGCTTGCATATAGAAGGGGTTGGTGAAAAATAATGAGTGACTCTCAATCCCATGTTCATTTTTCATGGAAGCTCCTAGTGGAGTGGACTAAAAATAGGCATGCAGGACAGCAAAAATTTTCGCTTAATAAGATGAGGGTGCCCAGTCCACACATGTAATCCTTGTAATGTTTCTGCTGAATTGAGCTTTGTATGGGGTAGGAAATAACTCCTACAAAATATGCTATTGCATTAATTATAAGTTTTCATTTGACAGCTTAATTAAGAAAAGAAGAGTTAGTGTAAGGCTTGCAGAATTCGTGATGAATCACACATATTCGTATAGACTTCGTTTTCATGTTTCAATTATACACATTCCTAACTGATGAACAGCAACGTAGCATTTTCTGTTTAATAAATGTGATATCTGTTGGAATTGATAACATTAGTTCAGTAATTACTGAGCCATTATTGTCAGGCATCAGGAAAAAAAAAGGGGGGGGGAAGGATGCCCTAGTTATTAAAGTTTAGCATCAGCACTGAAAAAAAAGAATAGTGTGGGGGCTTTACCTACAGGCATGATACTTAAGAGAAGACACTAATAGAAAGTGCCTATGGACCCAATTAGGAAACAAGGGAGAGAAGAACAATAGCTTTACGACTGAAGAGACAGACAGTGGGTTGGGAGATCTGCATTTAATTCTTGTGTCTATCACAGGCTTTCCGTGCAGTTTTGGTCAAGTTATTTAATCTCTTTATGTCTCAGCTCTCTATCTGTAATAACATTACATACAATAATAACATATACTCTTCTCCCATACTGTTGTCTCCTCTTTTCAATTGCAGGAGCTTAACTGTAGGGACTATCTTCTTTTCTGATAAAATAGCCTTCTAATTTTACAGAGAATCATCAGATCTGTTTATAGTACGAATAACTGTGATTAAAACTGATTGTCTTCTAAATCACTGAAGAAAAAAAAGACCACCTTTTATGCTGACAATCTGAACAACAGAGTTACAGGAACAGGAGGAAAACATCATCTCAGGCATCTTTTTAAAACAGTTTTGATAGAACGTTTTGTATTGAAACTTTCCAAAGAGAATTTCCTTTTTCTTTTTCCCAGATACAATAAAAAGACAACAGAGTTTAAGAGTGGGCAATACCTTCCTCTTGCAGACAAGACAGCTGAGAGCTACTGTTGATGATGCACTAAAAAGTTCTGCTAAATCATTCAAATTTGTTCCCAGAGCAAGACTGCTTTCCCAGTTCTGGGAATTTAAAAACTGAAAGAGTTGGGCATGTATGCAGATGTTGGGGTCCTTTTCTGATGGTTTTTTTTACTATTTGCAATAGCAACACCTTTAAATCAAGTTCAGATGTTTATTTCCCCAGAGGCTGATACAAAGCCTTTTACACTGCCATAAAGGCAACTGCTTACATGTGAAAGAGGTTTCTGCTATAATTAACTTTGAATGTATTCATAATTATCTCTAACAAGATTACTGATCAAGAGCCTCGCCTGAGAGAACAGCTGGAAATGTCTCTTCATTCAACTTGCTAAGGAGCCGTGTCTGCTTTATTTTACCTCCTCATTGCCAGAGAATGATAATAAACAAAGCACCTGACTCCTATTACAGAAATTATTATTTAAAAAAAAAATGCAACCTATCTTCTGACTTGATGAGATGTTCTGTTTTCATTTAGTAAAGCAGAAGGACATTGAGTGTCTGGGGCAGCACTAGGTGGGAATTTTGTGTGCCAAGAAAAGAATGGCAAAAAACTTTGGTCTGACACTTGAATGTACAAGAAAACAAGAAAAGGATGAGGGGAAAATGGCTTCTCCTTCCACCTGAAAGTTTGTGTAGCTTAAGCAAATCCGCATGATAGAAATGGAAATGAATGTCATCAAGAAGCAAAGAGTTGTGTTCTCACCATTTGGTGCAAGTATTTTGGCAGATGCAACAAATTAGCACAGCTATAAGTATTGTGAACTCTACCTGCTGTGTTAGGTTGTGGTTTTCAGCATAATGTTGTGATGCATTTTCACTGCTAGAGCTGTTCTCCAATTTATCGTCTTGCAGCTGATTGTTACTAGAAACAACTGCAACTGTTCCAACTGAATGTTTTTGTTTTTCTTTTTCCCACTGGAAAATGCTGATTTGACAAAATGCAGCTGTTCCATGGGAATAGGACGATTTTGAAGTTCTGTTGAAGCCAGGGAAATTAGCAGCTATGCCAGTTTTGAAAATCTCTTGTTTGGGCAGGTTTCTAAAATTATCCCCTGTGAGTTTCCGCCTGTCCACCTGATATACTTCTAAGAGGACCAAGCTCCCCTGAGGGTTTTAGATGCAGACTGACCAGATCTGGAAATGTGGATGCTTTATGGTGCTACCTCTGGAGCTTGCCATGACCTGGGATAGTTAAGAAATAAATATGTTGAGATTGTCCAACAAGGCAACATTTAAATTTGTGTTAAATAGAACTGTGGATCTCTTACCAAGGAAGACATTTTGAACTTGAGATTTTGTTTAATTCTGAAATTTTCCACTCAGCATCTGAAACCTAGTAAAGCATATTTCTGTGGTTTTTAATTGTAATTCCCACTGAGAAACGTTTAAGCTAATCAAAATAAATGCACTAGTTCTGATAGGCTTTGTCTCGACCCAAGTGACACTGTGAAAGAATCAACTAGCAGAGATGCCTTCATCTCTGCCTTGGCTATGGAAAGACCTGTACAGTTATCAGAAGACACTTGCAACTAAAGACACTTGCAACTTTAAGATAGCTACAGTTTAGTGTGATAGGTTCTATTGCTAAGCATGCCAAAATAAAATATTAAAGCAAATAAGTTTAAAATAATATTTTTTTAAAAAAAGAACTACAAAATTGGAATAAATTAATCATTCTACTGTAGACAGACATAACATATTCTATTGATTATCTTGCTTTGAATGTCCAGGTATTTTATATGCAGAATACTACTGAAAAAAATCAAATTTGTTGTCAGAATGAGACTCTGTATTCTCAGCTTAGTTTTATTCATAGTATCTATTAATGTAAACTATTAACTATTAATAGTAACTATTAATGTAAACCTCAATCACAATTCTCATGGCTATTTGGAGATACCAAAACAACAGTTTTCATGTGGCTTCTGAAGCCCATTCAAGAGTAGTAACATTTTTTATATTTAAACATCAATTTAGTATCATCTTTTTGCCTTCCTTATGTCTTTATTGTCTCTTCATTTTCCTGGGGGTGGAGGGGGAAGGCCTTTGTTGTACAAAATATATCTGTAATAAGATAGATAATTTGTTTAGAGCCTTAGGTGGTGTACGGGCCTTTAAATATCTGAAATGATTGCCAGCCCAATAACTTTTCCTTTCTTTGTAATCCATATTTCAGATTACTCAATGTCACCAGGAAGATCTGTTTGGTTAAGCAGAGGAAAATCCTCAGTTGCTACTTTTTGAAAGGTGAGACAAGTATCAGCCATCAGGATGAAATCCACTTCACTAAAGGCAGCCTACAAACAGGAGGGGAGCCAACTCTTTACAAGGGTAAATTATGGCAGGACAAGGGGAAAGGGTTTTAGGTTGAAGGAGGAAAGATTTAGGTTGGATATCGGGGGAAGTTCTTTCCTATGAGAGTGGTGAGATGCTGGAACAGGCTGTCTGGAGAGGCTGTGGATGCCCTGTTCCTGGAGGTGTTCAAGGCCAGGTTGGATGGGTCCCTTGGCAGCCTGGACTAGTATTAGAACTGGAGGTTGGTGGTCCTGCCTGTGGCAGGAGAGCTGGAGCTTGATGATCCTTGAGGTCCCTTCCAACCCAAGCCATTCTATGATTCTACGATTCTATGATTCACTGAACTGTTTACAGAGGTACATCTTGTTTGTCAGAGCACAGTTCTAGTGAGGAAATTTTGTCTAAGAACAGTCCCAGCAGTAAGCGGCCCTGGAATAGAAACTGACAATCAAGTTACCAAATAGGCTGGAAGCATGAGAGATCATGAGGTTCTCTCAAACTCTTCTCTCAAGGAGCCTTCTCTTTCTGATGCCTCTGCTGTACAAGACCCAGCACAAATATCTCTTAGTTATTCCTAATCAAACCATTTCAGACACTCAGGAGGCAGCAGAATCATGACATTCCAATTTTAATGCCTTAGTAGTGAGGTTAGCTTTATGCCCATATCCATATGTGTGTAAGCAAGAGCAGCGTTATGAGCACTCGTAACTCACTGAGTGAATCCATCACAATTTATTGAATAAAAGTGGCTATATTTCTCCACAAATGTTGCCTCATTCTGTTGTTAGGCCATCACAGGCCCCACCAAGCCATTATGATCAGTCAGCACACTGAAACAGTATGATTGAAAAGCAACTCTCAGCAGAACTGGAACAGCCCCTTCATTTTTTATTCTTTACTTTCATGTGTGTGAGACAGGGAGAGAGAGCGAGAGAGAGACTACTGAACTTTAAACTTCCTGATAAGCTGTATTGTGGGAAAGTGCCATTTTTAGGTTTACATGAAGGAGCTACCTCTGAGAACAGCCTTTTCGTCTGTGAAAAAAAAAACTAGAAACATCCCAGGAAGTCTCTGAAACATTGTAGCACTGTGAGAATTTGTATAAAAATAAACATTGCATTATTTCAGTCCTAGTCCCCTGAGAAAATCAGACCAAATTACTCAGAGCTACTAACATAATCTTGACAGAGAAAGGGAAATTAGCAACTAATGCCAGGGCTCTTTGTCTTGCTTAGGGGGTTTTCCCCTTCTTTAAAATGTAAAGTAATACTTGGAGGACCAGCAGAAGCTGCAGGTTTTGCATGTGATTGGAACGGGCTGGGAGCAGAGAGCAAACCCAGGAGGAGAGCAAGCCAAATCAGAAGGAGTGCTTTTAAAAGGTGTAAACTGGAATTCACAGAAACATGAGAGCTTGGAAAGCAGCCACTGACAGACACAATCCAAAAGCAGACAAATCCTGGTCTCTGGACTTCAGAGGATTTCTTAAAGCTTTTGTAAAGCATTTTTCTCAGGAGAAATTAAGATGTGAAAGGCACATGAGTCAAGCAGGGTCCCATGCCACTGAAAAAGCTGTTTCTAAGCCTGGTCAGAAAAGGCCTTCATTTCATGGAAAAATTATTCTGATTAAATTGTCTTCCCATCACAAAGGTCTGAGAAACCCACACACTAATAAACCCACATGTCATTTCCCTGAGGACTAGTAAAGGAAAGACCACAAGATGTTGTGATTACCATAACTACTGACAAGTGATTTCCACAAACCAAGGGAAAAAGCAATGAGCAGGAAGCCTAGCATAGGGATATCTGAAACCATAGTACAGAAAATGAATGTGTAAGAGAAGCAGAGTGAAGGAGACTCCTCCACAGGGACACCGCTGGAGCTGCTGACTGCTCCACAGCATTGACCAGGGTTGAGTAACTGCTTCCTGGAGAATGCGTTGCACCCTGTCAGTATTTGCATGCAATCCCAGACAATCAGAGAACAGGGGAGAGCACAGATCGGCATGGTCCCTGGACATGCAACAAACTCATATTTCCCTGAGGCAAAACACAAACAAGAACTTTCAGCAAACCCAGTGTAAGGACTGCAGAAATAGTTGCTGCCATTCACATTCCTTCCTACAGGAATCATTCCAGGCTACTCACAGGTGGTAGAAGGCTGACCTAGTCTGTTTGCTATCAGATTAGCCAGTGAAGGAAGGCAAAGGCAAGGATCTCCAATAAGAATAAAATGAAGGCAAAGAAGAGTCTTCTAGATATGTGGCAAAAATTAATACCTCCAGAAGGAAGAAAAAATTATATTCTACATTTTTAGCTTCACTGCCCAATCAAGTTAACAAAAACCTCCAAAAAAATCACCACACAACTTTATGATATCTACAGAGAAAATTCAATATCTGCTGCCATTAACAACATCATTAATAACAAATGTCTGTTTAATTATTCTTGCTAAGATTAAAAAGGCCATTATTCTTGTAACTTGAGAAATTCATTAGCTGGTAAGTCTGTTTAATGCCAAATGTACCCCCCTTAAAGGCACAGAGTTTAATATTGAAGGTATTTCTGACAGTCAGGCATTTGTGTTGCTTGAAGACAAACTACCCAGCTGGGCTAAAGTTCATGCTGTAACATCAAGCAAATGCTGCTGCATTTCAGAAACACAGATGAAACTGTAGGACATTTTATAGAACCTGCTTTCCTTTAGAGTCATTAAACGTGTACAGGAGCAGCACAGGGCTCTCAGAAGCACTTCAGTTTCCTGGAACCCTTCATCCATCTGAAAGAGAAATAAATACCTCTGAAGTCAGGCTTAGGTAAATGCATTCCCTAAAAGACTCTGACAATATCATCTGGTAATCTAATCTGTACAACTTGACTTTCCATCATTATTTACTGAGAGGGTCTTGCGCTAGCACCATAAACACTCTTAGGTTACACACACTCCATCTTCCATATCTAAATCCGCACTACACCTAGCACAAGTATTTAATCTTGCTATTGAATAGATGAAAAAAGCAGTAAATGCAGGAAGCCCTGCTAACAGTTTTTTTGGATGATATCCATTTTTTAATTATACTAAACTTGTAACTCACATTCCATCTCTAGAACTGAATGTGGTTATATAAACAGGTACAAACAGAGCAATTACCTCCTTCTGGAACATGAAACACTGTACACATTGTTCACCAGAATACAGGGCAGGCAGAGGATCTGTTCTGTGGCAGAGATCAACTTGGAAAGTTAAAAGTTTCCCTCCTCTGACCAATATAGGTGGTGCAGAAAGGCTATAGAGAAAAAAAAAATGCAGATCATAGCACATAGAGATGAGTTTAACACAGTAATTCACCCAAAAGAGAAAAAGCTGAATAAATGAGAAGTATACTAGCTCTAGGGTAGGCTCCATACTATACAGGTTTTGTCATGTTCGGTTCTGTGTCCGCTAGTACAAGAGAAGCTTGGACACAGTGGAAAGAATCCAACACTGGGCAACCAACATGAAAGAAGATTGACTGTCTGACAAACCTTTTCTCTCAGGGTTTTGCTAACCACTGTCCATACACCAACATAAATATTTTATACATTTCACAATAATAGAATTAAATTTTGTGTAACATACTTATAATACTAGGTTGAGGGGCATTAGAAAATGATGAAATTGCAAAAATAATTCCCATTGACAAGGACAGCGACTTATCCTCTTTTCTTTCTTTTCTCAGAAAGTGAAAACCCATGAAGTTACAGACATCCCAGATGCTATGGTCATTGGCATAATGATAACAGCAAACCCTTTTGACTTGCATTGCCACTGGATATGATACTAACGCAGCAAACAGACTGACCAGTTACATTCTAAACATGCTACCTGTAGCTCAGAGCTTAAGATCTCAGAGACTCCAGATACAGTTTTTGATTCTGTTTATTCTGTTCTCCTGTTTCTGGCAGAGACATTCTCTCAGAAACAGGAGTCTAGTCTTTTTAATGTTGTTGTTTTAACCTCAAAACCTTTCTCTCCTGCTGAGTCACTTCCAACCTACATCTGCTTGGAGTGGAATCCACTTTTTCCACCACACTTCTTAGGAAGCTCAACTAGAGCGGAATATAATCTGTTTTCTCAAAAAAAAAAAAAAAAAGAAAAGAAAAAGAAATTACACTAATAACATGTCCATGATTACCAGGTACAGCTCAAGAATTGTCCTTACGTATGACACAATGGATGCTTTTACATAATGAAAGTAGAAAGGCTTGAAAATACAAGGAAATAGTTGTCAGAGAACCTGACTAGTAGCTCTCAAAACCTACTTAGTTTGGCTCCCAAACACAATTATATTTGCCTTGCCTAACTTATAGATGTTCAAAAGCCTTGGGTTTTATAGTCCCTTTCCAGGAACACATAAAAGGATCTCCTTGACCCTGGGCACCCCTATGTGAATGTCTACCACAAGGTCACAAACAGATGTTAAAATAGCTTTTTATGTGCACTTCTCTCCCATTCCTAGTTCATGCAAGAAGGTACACTAATTTAGTGTGAAGTGTGGTGGTACTGTGGGTCAGTAATTATGCTGACACAGATAATGATATGTACTTGTATTACAGATGTTTTTTCATAGTTAATTTTATAGTCAAGCAATTGCTTTGCTGTGTTTAGCTTCACATTTGGGTAGAAGATGAAGTAAAGTGGCAACCATAATTTTGGTAAGTCAGGAGTACTACATGAGAGAAATGAGGCATTGTCTTCAAGCACACGGCCTTAAGTATTTTCTTCCCAACTCATTTTCTTCCCGCCTTGTTCTCTCTCATGAATCTCAATGGCTGGATTCAAAATGCCATGCCCAGCCTGTTTTACCTTGTTTATCTGAGAAATGTTACACCAGGAGCAAGAACTGAGCTCTCCAAAGAGTGATACAGCAAATAAATTACTGTCGATGAAGTGCAGCTGTTAACTAGAGTTTGAAAAATGTTGAGGCACTCCCAAGTCTTGCTGTGTCCATCACAGAGGTGAGCTGCGATGGTTGCTGGCATGAATGAAGACAAGGGTATAAGGGCAAGAGCAGTTTTACCACCCAAGTTCTTAAAGGTAGGCGTAGTGTACATATTGCTTGTGTTTTAGTATGTGGGGAGCTAGAGCTAGCTCCTGCCCAGCCACCCAATTCTTACATACAGAATTGGAAAGTCAGGTTGCCTAGGCTTCCTTTTTGCTTTTGAACTTAAATTTGAACTTTAACTTAAAGTAAGAGTTTTAACTTAAGTCCAAAGATAATTAGTAGACAAAAATCCAGCTGCACTTTTCTTGTCCCTGTCAGTAAATTAAGCAGCTACATATGAGTGTCACATAAGGGAGAATAAGTTAGAAGTGAAAAACTGTGATACACAGACATGGCTGCTGCATCCTTTTTCTTCAAGAGCAGTGTGATAACCATGCATACCCAGCTATCACACACAGGGCTAATTTAAGCCATGGTACTACAAGTTTAAATGGTATTACCCCATGGGTCAATCCAGCCCATCACATGCTAACTACACCTCTGAAAATTAATACCCTTTTTTTAAAAGGTAAATAGTGTTTTCTAAAATTATTTTCATGGAAAACAGGTTTTGTTTGTTTTTTCAAGAAAATTACATATTTGCAGAGTTCCTGGACTTTTCATGATACTACAAGTTTCATCTGTTTTTCTCCACTGCCATTACTCAGGCCACTTTTAAAGGTGAAGCTAATTCAGGGTAACCTGAGGCTCTAACTGAATTCCATACAACCAGGAAGATCCAAGCCACAGGGAACACTCAGGAAGAAGAATGCTGCCTGCAGCCCAGTGCTGCCATCCCGAAGAATTCATGTGCAAGAGAAGTTAGACAACCATAGGCTCTGGACTGCAGCCCCTATGCTTTAAACACTTTATTCCAGCTCACTTTCTTCTCATTCCTGTCTCCAAAAGAGGCTACAATGAAGCATAGAGCAGCCACAAGCCTTTAGCCAGGGGATGATGTTCTCAAGGTTTCCCTTCAACCCTCTCCAGCCCATCACCACATTATGGAGGATGGACAAACTTCTTGAGGCTTGAGGCTCAGCAAACATTCACTCTTCCTTTGCAAATACAGCTTCTGTGCAAAAATGTCTCTTTTAGCAAAGCCAAATGCCTGACCTCTCTGCCTGGTGTGCTTTTTGATGGTTTTATCTGCTTTTTTTTCTTATTATCTGGAAGACTGTGTATTTCCACCTCCTTTAATCTGGATTGGCATGAGAATCATTTACACATGAGGAAGCCATAGCTCTGGTTCACTTATTTGTTGTACTTTTTCTCTCTCCTTATTCTTTGCTCAGTAATGTCACTGTCTTTGGTATAACTAGAGTGTTGATTGCTAAGCAAAATTCTTAAAATGAGTTTTGCAACTGATTTCAGTGAAAGCAAAGAAAGTCTAGATACTTATTCCTTGGAAGAAGATATAATATTAACTACATAAATCTTAATGTAACCTCTATATCATTTGTAGTGATCTAGGGTGAAAACCACCAGTATCACCATAGCTGCAGGGCAGTATTCATATGTAAAACCTTATTTTATCCCATGATAAGAATCCTTGTCTAAGACACTTGAATGTTCAGCACAAATTATAGCCATATAACTGAAGGAAAGACTTATGTTTCTGTCTCATATTCCTGTAGCTGTAGCATATGAACTTATATGTTTTATACTTCCTTATCAAAAAGTAGTCCACACGTAGGTAAAGGTGAGAGAACATAAATAGTCAAAGAAATATTTCACTGTGAAAAAATTTTGCTCTGAAGCAGCAACAAGAAGCAATTTATTAAATAAATGGGCCAACAATACCTCGCCCACTCTAGATATTAGAGTGTGTGTATAGGCATACACATACAAGCATGTCTACAGGCAGTGTGAGTGTCTGCAGAAGTAACATGGGATTGCCTTGCTGTCCTGTGAAGGGTTTGAAATTGTCAGTGAAATGCAACCCCTTTTTTCCCTGTCCCTCCATTTTGCTTTCTAATACTCCCTTGCAAGACTCTTGTGCAGAAACCTGCTTCCAGACATTGTCTAGCACTATTGTTAATTGTTTGCAGTAATGTTTCAACAGAAACATTACTGCAAACAATCTTTGCCTTACCTAAAAGTAACATTTCAAAGATAGGACTGATAATCGCTTTTAACTTCTTCTTTTTTTTTTTTAGTCAGTCTCAGAGAGCAAAAGTAACTGTCCCAGACCTAGACTAGTCATATAAGTTTTATACCACTTTTCCACTCACTCACTCTTCTGGAGATGGCTGAGCCCTGCTTTGCACTTGTAGCCTTCTTACTGCATGCCAGTTTTGTTTAAATTGTAAAGGAAAGCCATGTTTTGTGATTCTCCCTTGTAATTTGGACGAACTGCAAACTAGTTATTCATAAACAGGACCATCTTTCATTTGAGAAAGCAGTAACAAAAAGGTTTTGTCTTAAAGTGGCAGCTCCCTGTTTTGCTGATTGATGTGTCCTAGAATAAAACACTAGAATAAAACAATAACTTTGAAGGCTGTGATGCCTAAAAATTTGTTTTTGTGCCGTTTGGAGATATATGGTGCAAGGGAGATGAAGTGAAAAAAAAAAAAAAAAAAAAACCCCACACACAAATTTTATGTGCCTAATACAGCTATATGTGCCTCATACAGATATTACTTTTTCAGTGCTCTAACTAGCCAGCTTACTTTTCAGGAATCTTCTTTAAACTAGTTTTTCTTAACCTTTTTAAAGATTATTTAAAAGAGCCTCAATAATTTAAAGTTAAGCCTAAATTTGTATGAAACGTTTTCTGTGCCTATTGCATTCCCGTCCCTTTTTTTAATTAAGGAGATTCTAGCAGTCATTTCTGACTGCTGTGGCATCGCTCTGCAAATCCTTTCTGTAGCTCTGCTACACTGAGGTTCATTTGTGTCATTCAAATCTTTGCTCTTTAAATATCCTCTTATAAATTTATTATGGCAATACATTCATATCTTTAAGTTTAATCTGAAACTCTGATAACAAGCAGGAGATGGAATAAATGAGTAGAAAGGAGACCAGACAAAAATTAAAATACAGTTCTGTCATTGCCCATCTAAACTATTAGGGACACTGACAGGATGGTATTTTAATTTTGTCCTGTTCCCCCCCTCTCCCAGTGTCCTCCTTCACTCTTCCATCTCCAGCTTGTTAGCAGGGCCTGCAATGAAGTCCAGGAAGACAGTACCACGTGTAACATGCTGGGGAGATCTTTACAAGCAGGAATGTGAATGACACCAGGTAGGAATCAGCATGCTACCACGCAACAGAAAGGACCTTCTCTTTTGTTAATTAGACATCCCAATGATCCTCACAGGAAAACATCCCTAGTTACCTAAATAACAATAAAATAACATCAGCAATTAACCCCCACAGAGATTTTCAGTGATATTATGGGATCAGTTGCTTTTTCCACGATCCACATTGCAGTGCTAATGCAGTAGCCATAGGCAGGGCAGTTCCCAGCTCTCTGCAAAGCACATGGTACAGAACCGCTCCCCATCTGCAACTAAGAATCTGAATGTTGTTGGATTTTTCAGCATTCAGGTATGACTGTTTTCTCTTTTCTCTAGTTAAGGGAGAAGAAAACAAGTCTTTTTTCAGTTTTCTTATTTGTTGAGTATCCAGGTAACAAACTACTTAAAATCAAGCAAACAAAACTTGATAATTGGCCCCTATCCCTGTCTGAGCCACAGAAGGGAGTAACCATGGCAACGTGTAGTTTAGAGCAGACCATTTCGTGTACCTTTCAGAATTTAAGCTTGTGAGAATCTATCCATTCCTAAGTAGAATTATCACTCCAGGAGCATTTTGTTCTTTATTTTAAAGGATGGTTAAAGCTGGGTCCAGAAATAGTCCCTGACAATGTGTTCAGGTGCAGGGGGAAAGAAGGTGAAGCCGATATAGATGCACACATAAAAAGGAAAGAAACAAATGGGGAAAAAAAAGTTCCTCTGGGCCAAGAGACAAACAGGAATGGGCACTGAAAAATACAGTAATTAAGGATGAGTCAAGCACAGCAGGTTGTCAGAAAGCTCTGTTTCAAATGTATTTTCTCATGAGCTAAGAAGCCTGGAACAGTGTTAGTCATATCCCAGCCCTCAGGTCCAGTGTCTCCTTCCTTGCTTTAGGGAACTATTACTACATGTAGATATATGCTTAAAGAAGGCTACGGACATAATTTTTTTTAAAAAAACAACTACAGGGTTTTACAATACAGTATCTTCTTAATCATGTAGATTCAGGATCAGAGGATCTAAGTCAGTTCAATGTCTTTGAGCCTTTTTTCCCCATTACGAATTTTTTTCTGTGTTTTCTTTTGTCTGTGTAATCCAACTATGACATTTCCTTCCACTCCTGTGTGTTTATAATAAATACCTATGTAATGCTACTGACTGTATTTATAGAGCTGCACATATTATTTTGCTTTCTTCCCGCATGCCATTAATTAAATTTTATTTTTAATGTAATTTAAAGTTTGTCTTGAAATCCATTCTGCTAATGTGAGTTTTTTTGTTTTCCTTCTCAAACGGAAACTACAAACACAACAGATTGTATCTGTCTTTTTTTACATGAGACAAGTTGTACTGTTTAACCAAAGCCTGATTAGCCAAATCAAGGGACATGAGAATGAGTGGTTACACTGGAGAGGTAATATGCTATGCAAGGCAGTGATCGGAAATATCTTCACATGGAACTTTTAAGGAGAGAGTTGTGCTCATATTTGAAAGAAATTAGATTTCAATCAGAAAAAAAGTATTCTGAGTGAGAATGAAACATATTCCTCTATTCTCACATATTATCCTATTACCTTCTGCAGCATATTAAAGGAAAAATAGCATTATATGCACTTCTTTTTAAGAGTGGATATCCTTTCAGTGGACAAATTCCAGGTCCCCTACAGGGCTCTATGCCTGGAGGACAGTTGGCTTGGTGGGTGGCTTGAAAAACTGCATCACAATCCAAAAGATACCATAAAATGTAGGGTACACAGAAGCACTCTCTTCTAACAGTACAACCACAGCTAGCACTGCTCACATCACTCTCCCTGATTAGAACACTGCACCCCTCCTTTTTTTCTCCTTTTTTTTTTTTTTTGTGTGTGTGTGTGTGTGTGAGTGTGTGTCTGTGTGTGTGTGTGTGAGTGTGTGTTTTTGCAATTTATGATGTCTTGGATGTACATTCTATACATCTTTCTAAAAGTAAAGTGGAAGTTTACCATAAAAATATTTGGGACAAAGGAATTTATACTCAGAGGTGGCCTGCAGTCAGGATTGCTTTTTACAAGGTACTAAGACTAGGTTCCAGACATTTAGAAAAATAAATTCTGTATACCATTTCTCTAATTGCATGGTCAAACCTAACACAAGCACTCCAGTTAATTCATGATCACCATACTCTTTCCAGTTTTATTGCCACTGCTACTGCTATTACTACTACTAGCACTATTACTAATACTACTTTTTTTCAAGGAACAAGCAGGATTTTATTTATCAGCAAATAAATATTGCTTGCTGTTTAATTTTATCCTCAGAGAATTTTGCATCTTGTACACTTTGATAGAAATATAAGCTCATTAACAGAATATTTTTTAACCAGACCATTATGACTTCATTTTGAATCAAAGCTCATTAAAACAATTATAATCAAATGTTTCATTTTTTTTTTTCCCCTTGTGAGGAACAGCTGAAAAGGTTATGTTTGTTTTTCTTTATCTGAATCTCTAGGACTATATAAACAGACTACACGGACTTGTTTGTGCTCCTTCTTCTTTACATTTCAGGGTTTGAACAGCAGGGCATGTGTGAACACTGTTCTTAGGGTCATCTACAAGTTGTTGTGGCTCAAAGAGTTGCAACCCTGACCACAGGAACATCAGCACCATTTCTTGTGTCAGTGCCCAGTGCAGGCTGGCTCAGTACCAAGGCTCACTACCAATGGTCCAAACAGTAACAATCTCTCTATTCCATATCCTGGCCAGACATTTGAGATTGTGTGCAACAGGGAAGGGGCTGTGATGTGTTTTCCTTCCCTTGTTTCATCTATGGGGCAGACATATTTACCAGGAACAATGTTCCTCTGCATGTCTTTGCATCCACACAAAAGGATCTGAAGATCCTTGACTAGACCGTTTATGTTTGGTAGGTTGCAGGAGTCAGATGTAGGCAGCTGCATGCTGTAGTTACTTAGCATACACCCTATTGAGTCTTAACATTCAAAAAACATTGTGCTTAACTCCTTGGTTTGGGAAAATATCTTTCTTAACAGTCAACAGCAACGTCATCACTGATAGTAGCAATGTGCACTAAAATTTTCTGTTGGTAAAGTGTATCTCTATTAAGAACACCATAATTCATACAAAAAATGACCTCTCTTTGAAAGAAAACACCTCTATAGACAAAACATAGTAAGTCTACTTAAAAATAAATTTAGAATTAAGGGATTTTACACTGAGAGAACATTACCTTCACACAGAAAATGGTCATTATTCTTTTATTCTGAAATAGCTAACAAATACATGGCATTTGCAAGCCACAGGAGCAGCCATTAGCTACAGGAAGTCCTGCATCACTTATTCCAAACATTAACTGTTATTCAGTCATGAGACAGAAATGGTCTAAAAGCTGAAAGCACTATATTCTTTTTTTTTTTCCCCTCAGGAAGGACAGTCTTGTCTATTTCTATTGATAATATGAATCTCTGCTTTCTTGATGTAGCAAAATTTTTCTTTAGGACACTCTAACCAGCATCCACAAGCAAACAGTCATCCAGTGTACAAAGCTGTATGATGACCAGCCACCAGTAATGCAAACATGAAAAGAAAAATGTCAACTTAAACTAACACATAGTTTTGTTCCTAGTAATTGACCTGGAATCTCACCTCTGATATTGAAGGAACAGAAAATACATTATAAAAGGCTATATTTTTAAGTAAATTATAGTTGAGGAATTTCATAGTGACAGACGTATTTATTGGAGACTGATGTTCCTCACACAGGTGTTTATTACCCCAGAATTTCCAGTGTTCTTCCTCCATTCAGAAGAAGAGGAAGGTCAAGAGCACCAGCTTTCAGGTCATTTTGTAGTCAGTCTTCCTTCACACCCTGAGATACACTTCTCTTTACAATTAGGCCACTGCTTAAGCAGAAAGCATAAAAGGATCTTTTCACCTAGACTGTTAATGGTTAGTCTCCCTGGACTTAAGGGTTAAAACAAATGCTTTCTGCTCTACGGCCTTTGTCTTCAATGTAGCCTAACCAGATAAAACAAAAATGGGCATAAAGTCTGTGTCTTTTCAGCACCATGGAGGACTGAGTTGTTCACTCTGCTTTCCTAGATTTGTTACATGTCCTTTTCTTATTTCCAATTTATTGACTATTTTATAGGTTATGGAGTTTGGAGCACAGTCTCTCAGCAGTAGGTAGAAATGTCTTTTACCACATCCTTTGAATGATCATATTCACTAGCTACAGGCATAGATATGTAATTCTACAGTTCAACATTCTGTTGAATGTTCTGTTGGTAGTATTACTACTTCAAGAAGGATGATTATGACCTTTTATTTTTTTCCTTCTTTTCCTTTTTTTTTTTCTTCTTTTCCTATCTTAGGGGAGACCAAGAGATTTCAGAAACACAAACCAGAAGTATATGTGGATCTCACTGCACATTAATGGCAACAGTAGCTCTGATAATTCTAAGTGGCAAAATATCTGATTGTTTTACTGTAGACAGCTCTTACACCGTTGACAAATAAAAGCCAGGTGGGGAAGCAATGCTGTTTTAAGTGACAGCACCTCAGTATTTAATAATGCACTGAAAACCAAGAAAAAGCTGTATCATAAAACAGAATTGAAAGAAAAAATAATGTTAGGAATGCTTCCACCATATTAAAATGAGGGATAGTCTATATTTACAATGTCTTTCCTAAAATCATTTCCAAATGCAGACCTAGAAACCAATGGACATTAAACTTATTTCAGATTTGAATCAGTTTGTCTGTCAGGTTAAAGCTGTCAGCTAAACTGTCAGTCATAACTACTAGGCTGTCAGGGGTGGAGAGAAAAACAACAGAATGGGATATAGGAAAGAAATAGCAATTTGGAGTATTGGTTCTTCTTCCTACACTAGTCCTTTCTTTGGTCCTTCCTCAGTGAAAAGCTGCTTGCCAGAGAAAACATGGGTATGCGATACAAAAGACATCAAACTTTTTTATTGTGTGTATGCATTTATTATTTATTTTTGAACCTGTTGGTTGGCAGGTCTGTAACTGGAGGATTTGGCAATGGCCAAATGTAAGGACTGTTTCTTTCACAGCAGTGGATAGTGATGCTCCGTTCACACTTCTATGGGTTCCGCAAGACAATGTCAGTGTCAACTCACCAGCTGCCAAATGCAAAATTCTTGCCTCTCGAAAGATGCTTTTCCTTCAATCAGCTTTGCCTGGAGGCTCTGATTTTTGACAACAAAACAAAGGATGCAAAACCTTTTCTTTCTTTGTTGTTGCTGTTAATTGTTTTAAGGAAGGCAGCAGTCAAGAAAGAAATGATCTACTTGCAGATGCTGAGAGCATTTAAAATGTTTAAATGTAGGCAGTATGGTCAAATCAAGACATTCTAAGTTCATGAATCAGGCTCCACAAATATAGTCCATAAATAATGATATTAAAAAAAAAAAAAGTTTTATTCTCTCATCTACCTTCTGACTTCATTGACTTTTAAGTATGTGAGAGCAAATCTTCAAAATTTCTTCATCAAACACAAGTACCTGAATCTCTTTCCCCTTTACTTCCCTTCCCCTTCCCCCCCACCCCCGCCCTCTTCTCTCCTCTCCTCCTCTCTCCTCTCCTCTCCTTTCAGAAAGCTGAGGTTCTTAAATTTTTGCATTATACGGGGACCTTTGGTTTTCAAGAAAACATCAAATATTACCAGACTTCTGATAACATCACAAGAGCTGGCAACAAAGGAACAGCATCTGTAGACTGGAATAGTCTTTCCCAGGCACTTTAACATGGCTTACACATCTTATATTCTAGCTGTGTTTTAATTAAAACCAGTTACTTTCCTTTGTTTGAAATATCTTAAACAATTCAGTACTTGAAAAAGAAAGAAAGAAGCTATCAGGATGAGTTTGTAACACTGGGTTTAAAGCTAGTTGTAATCAAAATTTATTTATACAAATCATTTCAGAGGGAAAACAGCCTCCAAAGTGTGCATTCAATTAAATATCATACCAAACCTTTGTTATCTTCGTGTTAGACCTGGCTAGTGTCTATGTACATTGTTAGTCAAACATAGCAATATCATAACCATAAATAATTCTTATTTCTCATGAAAAGTTGACTCAAAACAAAACCACTGAGGCTCTGCATTTCTGCTGGTACTTGTAGTTGTCTGAAAGCAAAAGCAACGTTATTATTGCAGATTAAAATGCAATCAAATATTAACTTATGAACTTTCTTTGACTTCACAAGATTGTGCGGCATTTTTGCCGGTTATCTGAAATCCTTAATAATGCATTAGACGAATGAAATTTCAGAAGAATTTGTTTGAGATTTCTCCTTTGGCTTCATCTGCAGTTCTCAATGAGCAATGCATCATCCAAACACATTATAGAAATTAGAGTCTGCATTCCATTATGCATTCAGACATTTATAGCAGAATGATAAACCTGTCTGTACCTCAGGGAGTTGGCTTTATAAATCAAGGCTTCATATAAAAAGATTACATTCCTATTTGAAATTATTGGGGTTCTATATCTTCTTTCTATATCATATTATAATAAACTTCAGAAAAGGAAAAGAGAACAGAATAAACGAGGAGGAGGAAGGAGTGATGTGTAGTTATAGGCAAACTGTATTACTATTTTATTTTGATTTTCTGAAAATAAACTACCTGAGATTTCTAGAGTTCTAAATTTCAACACTTCACCATTCTAGAGCTTATACAAAACAAAAAAACACCACTGATCTTTCTATCTATTTTTGAAACATAACTGTTTCTGTAGTACCAGAAAACCTCAGAGGACTTTCATGTATTTATCATCACTGAACTCCTCTGAGGCAAGTACTGTTACCGCTAGTTCAGAGAGATGATGTTAAAGTGCAACTGTTCAGGTATCACAGGCAATCTCTGATAGAGCAAGGTTTTAAGCCAAAGTCTTCCAGGTTCCACAGGAGCTGCAGGAATGGGAAGAGCAGCCACAGGAGCATCCATTTCCCAGCAAGCAGAACACAAAAGGTCAGTGCACATGGAAGATATTGGGTAAGACATTTTCTGATATGGAAATACTAGAGGTGCTACAGCATGGTGCATTCCAATGCCATGTGAGGTGTATCACAGGTTAGACACTCCTGCCAAGCTCAAGAATTGGAGATAAGTTGGTAAATGCAATGAGAAATTAGTTCACAAACATGCACACTGAGCTGAAATTTGAGCTCCTCAGACTCAGGGTACTCGCTCACCTAAGTCCATCCCTACGTCTTCTTCCCACTTCATTTTAGACATCTCTCAAAACTAACCTTGGAGTTCCCAAGCTGACTGTCCTGCAATGTATGGTCAAACTATGATGATTGCCACTAGGTGAACAGAGGAGCAGAAAGACAGTATTTTGTCTAAAAAAAACAGGTCTTCATTATGATTTCTGGTTGCCGTAATACCCTGTAGAAAACATTTGGTAATTTTAAGTTGAAGAGAAGGTATACATGGAAAATTTCCTAGGCTAAGACATTTTTTAACATAATGAAAACAGATGATATAGGAAATGGGAGGGAAAAGATGAATATATCTATATTTTTTCCTTATACATTTCAACATTTTGTTTCATTTAATTTACAACTCTATTAATTCAGTAATGCAGTCTGTTCTCAGCAAACCTGAATATTTGCTGAGAAGCTACCACAAAACATTATCTATATTCTAAGCATACCCAATAAAGGAAAGGTAAGAGATGGAGTTCAGGATGGAAGTGCATCAGCATAGTAAATATGGAGATGAGAAAATGTCCAAAGTCCCCTGGGCTATTTCTGACTAAGATGTACAGGTAAACTGGTAAAATTTCATGTTTATTTTTTTTTGTTTAGAATTCTGCATCTTAATTCCATAACTCAGGGAAAAAAGAAAAAAGAAAAAGAAAAAAGAAGGAAATGCATAAACTGTTGAAGTCCTGTTCTCCAGTCACTTTGTCCAGTGAGTGGCCCAAAATATTACTGAGACAGAATAATCACATCTTCTATGTCCTTGAGTTGTACCACTGGTTTGTATATCTATACATGTCTGTCTATATATTATTTTACTCACCTATTTAAACAGAAGCTCTTGAGTACTGCAGGTTACACGTGCCCTAAGAAAACCAAAAGATTCCATGGATCTGAAAACAACCAAAAGACATGAGTGCATTCATATGTCACAAAACCCCCAGGTCAAACAAAAAAGTCTGGTTCCCCAACTTCACTTTTTGGTGTTCTTTGCATTTCATATTTCTATACATCGAAGAAAAGATTTCATAAGACATTCTTACTCTTTTAAAGACATGAACTACTTGTTTATTATATGACACTTAGATATTTTATCTTAAATGTAACCTATTTGTTACCCTACCACAAAAAGTCTACCCAAAAGCTAAGGCTGATCATTAATTTGATCGATAGAATTAATTTATTCTGCACTGTTCACTTAATCTGGGATTTAGAATCAGGAAGTCATGGAAGCAAAGTCTGCGTGATGAATCCCGTTTTACAATCAATAATCCTTAATCTTTCCTAGTTCGTTACAATTAGAGAAGTAGGGTTGTAGCACAATATTGATAAGGACTCAGGAAGTGCAACATATACATTATTGACTTCCTTTTGTGCTCATTTCTTTATTTTATTTTTACAGTATAAAATACTCCCAAGAGATGCAAACAAAGACTAAGGAGGCCAGAAGTAGATGCTGTACCAGCATTACAGAACAAAATAATTCTGAGTATGCAGTCTTAAAACCATAACCATTAATCTTTCAATGCAGCACATCTCTGAGTGTGGACTCATAAAGCATATAATAAAACACAGATATATCACAACAACTGAAGTCAAGTCCTGCCTTTTCTCAGCCATGTGACTTACGACAGCAAAATAAGAACAGAGAATTGAGCACTGGGTAAATACAAGAGTAATAGACAGCAAAATCACTTTTTGCTCTTAGCCCTTGAATTCCTTTAACATTTTAAGTTTTCTGGGTAGCATTCTTACATTTTGATCAACCAACATTGCCTACTGTCAAGCATAATTTCATTGTCTAAAACTTTAAGAATGTTCTTTTATCTGGGTGAAAATCTTCCATGTGCAATTTGTGAATATGGATACACTTAAGAACAGAATTGGCCATATCTGAGATGGGACTCGTGGAAAGCACTAGCTTATTTTATTTTTCACTGAAGAAATGACCAATGTGTGTTCCCTGAAAAGTCGTGATTACCCAGCTTCTAAGAAATGTAATTGATGGTTGACAAAGATTGGTACTTGCATCACGGGTATGGCGTCTGCTGTTCTTGGGAAAGTACACCCAAATTTTGACAAAATCAGAAACCTATTTTACAGCTCACAGCTGACAACAAATTCAGTGGAAATTGAACTTTCGCATAAAACTACCAAAACAACAGAAACCTGCACACCTGATTGCTGGCTCTGACCCACATACACACACAGGTAACATAGCTTTGAAACCTCCTTTTTCATCAAGCAGTGATGAGGCTCAGAGGAGGGAATATTAAAAAGTAAATAATACTGTATTTCAGAAAAGTCTTAAGCAAAGCAAAAGGTGACATACTGAAGAGAGAAAACTAAATACCAGATATCTCATCATTAATCATCAACCATCCTGTGCACTGAATGAGATAGTCATTTCTGAAAAAAACTATGATGTGGTCATATAATTTAAGGCTGAATAATAACGTGTAGGCATCTTTTTTCTGCTGTTATCCTACTTTAAATTGCTTCACTCTGTGACCTTATTGTTGTATTCTTTGTGAAGGTGGTGTGGTAGTCACAGTGAACAAAAGCCATAAGAGAAGCTGGATTTCTGTGGGGATCATTCACTTCAGCAGGCCAAAACTGGGCAGGCAAGCCTATAACTTTGCCCCTCTGATGCTGTTTAAGATAGAATGTGTGGCGTGTGTGTAACTAATATATGAATAATATAAGAAAGACATTGTTCATGTGTGAGAGAAAAATCCCATTGCAGTATAACATTCCCAGATGTTCTTTTTCTAGTGCAGTGTATATGCAGAGAGCAGCTTCCCCTTAAACAGCTTGCAAAATTCCTAGTGCTGTTCACTGCATTTCTTGTTTCAGTCACCAGAAACCAGCCAGAGCAGCAATATGTATATAACTAGGTCTTGCATGTTTGTGTATTTTTAGTAAACATAGTTATTTGGTACCCAGCTGTGCCCCTGTGGTTTTTTCATATTGTTTTTGTTGTTTAAAGATCAAAAAGCACAGGCATATACTGTATATTGTGAAGAAAGGAAATGAAGAGGCAAAACTTAGATAATTTAAAAATCTCTCTGGCATTTCTTCAAAACGCAAAAAACAACTCTATAGATATCCTTGAATATTACATTACGTACCTTGTGCAGAGCCAGGATCTCTGCCCTGTTTGGTTTACATTACTCAGACTTCCAGATAGCGAAATACTTTCAGTATTGGCTTCCACAATCTTATTATCTTTCATACCATCAGCTACATGGGCCTCAAAGAAGCAATTTTTAACTTTCAAATGTGACTAATGTAACCATTTAACTCTAAAAGGCCTTTTGTTTCATGTCTGAATGTGAAGATGTTTTTCTTCTCATCTTCTTTCCTTGACAATAATGTGAACTGTTTCACAGACTGTCGAGAACTTTGGCTCAGTGAGGAGTTATTACTGATTTTTCCATTTACTCTGTGGGATCTTAAATCACATGAAAATATCTCACAAAGGAAGCAAAAGTACTTTACAGGTCCAGAAAGTGATTGAGATGTGTAAAGGCAGTATCTGTGTGAAATGCTCTTCATTTGAGCAAAATGGCAGGAACAAGGAAGTTGCTCTGCATACATGCAGACAGCTCAGAAGTGAGGAGGTCCTGACCAAGGAGTTAGAGGTGAAGCCTTAGTGAAGTTAAGCCATATGGACAGAATTTTGATAGTGACCAACAACAAGCACAGTAGACTGGAATACAGCTGGTTATGAGGAAAACAAGTCAGAAAAATGTATGAGGAATAGTTCTGAATTTAGCACAGGGGAGAGGACATCTTTGCGTCCAGTATTCTCTACAGGCAAACTCAGATTTATGAGCAAAGCAATTTTCTATTGTTTCTTTCTACTTGGTACCAAAACAGATATTAAGAGCAAGAAATGTCTCATCTCTCCTTCCAAATCTATATTTTCTGAATGAAATAACGTTTCAGTTTTGAATCTAATTTTTCACTGGAGCCAAAAATGAAAATATTATTATGATGGAGTTCAAGAATTATCATGAAGGAATTACACATATTAAACATAGAAAAAACAGACACAGCTCTGCAATGCTCATTTCCAATCTTCTTGAGAATTATTCTTTAAAGAAACAGAGTAAGCCCAAGACAGTGAATCCTTACATAGCAAAATATTCAGTGATTTCTGTGTGTGGTCCACCTGAGGAAAGGTTTCTGGATGTGGGCATGGAAAGTGCTTTTACTGTAATATACACCTCCATTTAACAATAAATAAAACACATGGGGATGTGTTGATGCCCTTCCCTAAAAAATGCAAATGCCACAAGTATTACAGATCATCATATCTTAATCTTGGTAAGATATTTGTAGATCAAGATTTTTCCCAAGCAAGGTTTCACATCAAAAATGTTCCCTCAAGATGCATACAAAATTCCTGTTGACAACAAAGGAACCTGACTGCAAAAGGCAACATCTGGACCATAGTCAAGCCATGGGAGAAATTCTGGCATTGATACTGGATTTATTTAAGTTCATTAGTACACTGAGCCAGATATCAAACTATAGTGTGTGCACAGGGGGAGAGAGGGAGATGCATGGAATAGGATGTGGAGAAAGTGCTCTAGAAGAGAGACGCGAAGTGACATGTTAGAAAAGCAAACATCTGGCATACTTTTAAACAAAGTTGTCTGGATGAACTGAAAAAGCAGTCACACAGAAGAGACTGGTGTGTCATACATAAACCCGCTTTTGACATTCAGATGAGAGAACAGTAATTAAAATCCTAAATAGTAAAGGAAGGTTTTGAGAAGCTAACTTTTGGGTGGGTCAAAATCAATTCTAGTAGAGCAAAGGTATCTGATTTTTAATTTAGAAATCATTGTAGGGAAGAACAATGAGTGGAAATTCACATTCATTTAAATCACTTCATCCTTGTATGCCTCTGTACAGCATAGAAGTCTCACTGAGAGTTGTATTCCTTTAGAAATCTATGACTCTCTAACACAAGAATTAAACTATAGGAAATGTAACCACCATATTTATTTTGTATTCTGCTGAATGGAAGTTGTCTTGCTTAAAATGTGGACAGCAACTTAGGAGGTATGTATGCGTGTGTACACGTGCCATAAAAACTGATGGACAGATACATATGCAATATATGAATCAATACATATCCATGAATTTGTATCTACAGTAAAACAGAATTTTAAATTATATCTTACAATAACTTCTGAGTGATATATGCAAGAATACATTGCTGTACTGAAATACCAATGTTAGTAGTACAGTGAAGTCTTACATCTCCAGCAGACGAATCCTGAGCAGGATTTCTGTGAAGTACTTGGTGTAATCACTCAGAGTGTTGGCATGAACTCATTTTTAATCATTTTGTTCCAAATGTCCACATTCAAAAAATGTGTCCACACATTTTTTTTCTACTCCAATAACATTAGTGCAGACTGCCTCCAGCATCCTCAAAGCAAGTGCATTGTAACTACTATCCAAGTGTTTCCACAGCTAAGCACATTGAGAGGTGCTGTTTATTTAATGAAAGAATAACATGATGATTCTTTCTTTCCCAAGTCAGTCCTTGAGGAAGGTCTGTCTGTCCAGCATTTCTCACCTGGAGGGTGGGTGGTTCTGTCCACACTTCCCAGACCCCAGAATCTAAATTCTACCCCTGCCATGAAGAAACAAATGAAGAGAAAAACATGGGAGCCAAAATCAGAAGAAAACACTCAATGGATTGATATTTTTTTTTCATGAGAGATTTTGGACATAAATGTATTTTCAGCAAAACATACAAAAATATAACTTTTTTTCAAAGAAATGCTGTTTCTCAGAAAAACCTTAGTAAATAGAAGATGCTTCCACAAACATTTGCATAGAAAACGTGTCCTCATGAGCTCTACTGGAGACAGTTTTGGTGGGTTTATCCCCTAATTCCTTTACAGATAACACTCTCAATAACTTTCAAGCTTAGTAAAGTTTCAAGATTTAACCCTGAAAGTTTGTTTTTGATACTACCACAATGAACACGCAGAAATTGCTTTATTCATGTGCACAGAAAAAAAAAAAAAAAAAAAGAACTTTGAAGGATTAATTTGTCAAATTACTTTATCCCTATCCCTCATCATCTACGAATATTTACAGGCTGAAAAACAATAATCTGTTTTGAGATGATCTTATGTACTGAAGCAAAAAAATATATTGTTTCCATCTGTCAGTTAAGACGCTTGCTTGAAGTGAGCAGTTAACTTCTAGGTAACACTCTCATCAATTGAATAATGCCGAATATATTTGCTTGCCTATAGTAAAAATAAAAAAATAAAAAAATCCAAAAGCTACTTCATATTAGAGCCAATATAAAATCGTAAGAATTTTTACTCAGTCCAGAAGGTTTCTGTTACCATTTCCTTTATCCTGCATTTGTTTTCAAGTTCCCTATAGAGCCCTTGTAGAGATCAACTCATTTATTGGGAGTTTTGTCTTTTAATCAGTTATTTCCTAATACAGTATTTCATTTAACATGCATGATTTTCTGGAACAGCCTTACAATAAAAGTCTTCCTTTAATCATTTCAGACATTTTAGCAGGCAATCATTTATGTATATATGTATGTATGTTAGCAATTAAGGAGAGTTTAATATTAAAGCTAATCAGGCTCCAGTTTGTGGTAAGGTAATCATCCCTTTTACTTCAGTTATATTCCGCTTTTTCTGTATTTTACTTAACACATATACATACATACATAAAATGAAGTGTAATAAAGGACAAGACAAGGTTTCTTTGGCTACGTTTTTTCATTATTTTCCTAAATGTCTTTTCAGTTTGTGAAACAAAATGCATCCACTTACAGTTTGACCATGCTCAAAACCAAATAAGAGTGCATGTTTGTTGTTCCGAACTTCCTTTTTACTAACACATAGTTCCAAATGCTAAATGAAATATAGCATTACAGGAAGCTGCAGATGACTGTTCGACAGTTTCTAGTCCCAGAAGTCTAGCTAGACCAGTAGAAATATAACAACCAGTAGGGTGCAGAATAATGAAATGCTACCCCCCATGACCATCGAGACCTGAAATGAGACATCAGCACAAACACTGGAATTGCCACTGCTCTTCTTCAGGGAGGCAAGATCTACAACATGAGGGATTCTCTGACTGGCAGAGGAGAAATAATATGCAAAAGCTGTGGGGATTACAGACAGCTTTACAATTGGTAAGCCAAACCCTTGGCCAATGAAGGATCATCAGACAAAGGCCTGGTGGACCAACTTTTTATCATAGAGGTGGCTCTTCAGGATCATGCACTAACTTACTGGAAAGATGGAGACAAGATGGATGCTCTGTTGCAAAAAGATGTGCAACAGGTGCTCAGTTTATTTACATTTCACTCTACCTCTTTCTCTAAGTATAAAATGACATATTACATTTCCCTCAGAATCAAGTCTTTCTATAGAGGGAAATGATTCATTCCATACACCAAAAAAGTGTCATTTATTTCCTCACTAAAATAATTAGAGGACAAGGAAGGAACAGGGACACTTTGAAAGGATAGCATTATTTCATCATACAGACAATCACCTTGCTTTAATGCAATTTGGAAATTCTTGATATTGGACAGATAAATTAGGAAGATAAATTGCTGGTGACAGAGATTGGATCAGAGTCTGAGGACCACTGCATGTATGTTTTATCTCCATGAACACAAGTTTTAATACTCTGTGTTTTATTTCCGTACAAAATGAGGTTCAGTTACCTTTGCTTAGTAGACATAATTGTCTTTTCTAAAAGAGAAAAAGGTATAAATTCTGAGGGAAATGTAATATCTTTTGACATAGTTTTAGACCACCCACACAGCAAGCTATGAGGCCAATAATCCTAAGCCAAGATACATTTAAATCACCGAACAAAGCTTTTGCCTTTTTACACATCTTGTATTATCTAATAAAAACAACATGAGCTGGTTGTTTATTTAGAATTTTTGAGCCTCCTCTTTTGTCCCGTCTAAGATGCAGTTATTAGTTTTCCTTAATATATAATTCATTTTCAGTAAAAATATACAATCTAATGTATTTTAAAAACAAGCCTCCAATTCAGAAGGAAAAATAATGTAATCTATTTTTAGTGCACATCTTTTAGTACCTGATATGAGGTCAAATCTACTTTCAAGTAATGGGTTGATAAAATACAAGGATGTAAGAGTATATATTTATTTTTTATTAGAACCTGTTTTCTTCCTTTACCTAAAAATTATAATTGCTGTTGACCTGATCCTCAGCATTCTTAGCATTGACTTTAGACTGTTATTGCAGAAGTGACACAGCACTTCACAGCACTAAGCTTACTCTTAATGCTTAAAAAGGTATATTTATCACCATTTACTCCCATCCAATGCTAGTCCCTAGCAAAAGGAAATTTTAGTAAATGTAAATGCGAAGTCAAGATCGGTTCAATTCAGGCAAGGATAGCCCTCAACCAAACCCACCTGAAAGCATCAGAAAAGGTTATTCTGAATTCAAATGATCTTTTGACCAGCTTCCTAGATAGCACAGAGAGAGCATTAACAAAAGAGCCCTCAATTTTAGACTTGAAAAATTTTATATAAATAGACACAAAATTTGGAAAACAAACTTTTGCTTTTACACAAAATATTCTGAATACAACCTCTTTAATTAGAGACAGAATCTGAATTACCAACTTTGTATGCAAGCTGTTCCACTGGTTTTAGCAGAACTGCAAGTGGAAGAGACAGTCTGAAGCCTCATGCAGATACAGACTGCAAAATCTAGCACTTTATTTCTCTTCACTGTTTTCTTTGAATTGCCTAAGGAATACTAATACCCTTTAGTACAGAGAAGTACTGGGGTTAAGGAAAGGAATGGTTTCCTTTTTCCCCTTTTGTTCCTGCTGTACACAGTACTGATAACAACAAAAGTACTTCCAACAAAAATGTTCCAACCCTGTACCTGAGGTTATTCTGGAAAATGTTTTTGCTTGCCAGAGCTGTGGCTCTGTTCAAGGTAAGGAGCCCTGTGCTCTCTGCACTTTCTCCAGTAACAATGCTTTGATTCAATTAGAAACCAGCTTGAGTTGAAAACAGTGATTAAGCTTGGCTTAAGTTGTGAGAATCGTATCAAATCTCCTCAAGTTCAGTCCAAACAGTGGAATGAAAACATACCTTTTCCTTTAATAAAAAAATTATGAGTTTTTAAATGGAGCTTAAAACAAGTGGTCTGAATTAAGTTTTACTTATGACCTCAGGTATTGCTCTTTTTTCTTTTAAAGCCTGGGATTTGCAAGTTCTTTGACTAAATTTTCAGTGCAAGCTTGTATAAACCAGATTTTCAAACTCATGTTTTTGCACAAAAGGAAAAATTGGGTTGAGTATAAAGCCATGTAAGAGAAAGGAAAGGTACATGGGGTAGTAGCTCTTGGTTTTTTTTATCTTTCCCTACCGGTATGTTATTTTAGCAGAAAAGAGGACTTCCCAAACATAGGGAAAAGGAACTATGTATTAGAAGAATATGTCTGTCTGGAGTGGGTATCATTTTGTTTTCTGTGTATCTTCTCTCAGTGAAAACAAAATCCTCAGACAACACCACCACTGCCCACAGGTGGGGTGCATAAGTCTTAAGAAGTTTCGGATGCTTTGTTTGGAGCCAGGAGTAGATCAGCTGTTCCCTGCTTTCAGAGAAGGCAGCGGACTGTGTCTTCCCTAAGTATCCCTGTCTGAAATGCTACCTGGGGAGACCAGCATCTTCTCGTAAAACAGCTAGCTGTTAAAGATGAGTAGGATGGTGTGATGTGATCTGCCTCTTGAGAAGAAGCACCTTGCCACATGCAGGACATTGCTGCTTCAGATTCCCTGCTGTCACTGCACAGGGTGCAGAGAGCCAAAGCATGGGGTTTCTCCAAGTTTCTTCACCTTCTGAAGAATTTATTCCTAACATCTAATCTAAACTTATTTTCCCTCTTTTAGTTTAAAACCACAGCCTTTAGTGCTGCTTTCACAAGTGTAGGGTGTCTCTTGAATTTCTGTCTACATGAGAATTTATTTATAGGAGTCTTGCTGAGATTAAATGAGCATAATTTTCTCAGGTCCAAAGGAACTTACCTGTCTTCAAAGTAACATCTAATGGTAGAATTTCTCCCCCTGAAAACATCCTGCTTGATTTCAACATTTAAAAGTTTGTATCCTGGACAAGACTAATCCTCAGGTGCAAGAAGCTGACCTATCAGAAGAGCAGCCCTTCAGATTTCAACAATGAATAATTTACATCATTCCAATCAAACATCTCCTCTCCCCTTGCCCACTGTCTTAGAAGCCAGAAACCACTGACAAGCACAGATTTTTCTCTTCCAATATTTGCCTGTGGCTTTTTTGAAGAGGACTGAAAATGTTCCTTTGGCTTACATTCTTATGATTTCTCAGGGATTCAAAGTGCTTCAGCAGCCTATTGTAGTTTCTATCCATTGCTTTACATTTTTTATGTGGGACAGTGCTACACTGGAAACAGTGAGGTTTTAGGGTACAGATCTGTTAAAAAATATTTTAATACAGTGAAATCAATCTAAAATCTGTTCTAGGCAGGCAAGTGGCAGGGGATAACACGAGCAAAGGGAATAAAAAGAGCTCTGAAGAGCCCATACTAGTTGCTAATACTTAATCTCTTTAAATAATGAATTAGCTGCTCATATATACTGTCGCTGCTAAGAGAAAGCACTTTCTTTGTGAAGTGAAGTAAAGCTTGAATACCCATGAATTATTCAATATAAAGTGTGCCAGTTAAAATGCCTTGATATTGGAAGTCAAGTGTAAGATTATCTTTTGTCTGTCAGAAAGCATCTCTCCCATGTTACTGAGACATGAGGGGGCGGAAAAAGGAGCCAAGCTGTGCACAACACGTCATGAAAAATAAGAGAGTTATGGTAGTGAAACACAGGACCATCTCCACTTATGGATGAACTCCATCATATGCAGGCATAATTCTTCTGAGCTTTGTTCTGTGTATTGTTACTGTTCTCCTTTGCCTCTGTGGTCTTTGACTCCCAGGGAATCACTAGTGATGCAGCAATGCTGTTCCACCATTTCTTCCAGCAGAGACAGTACCAGCTATTGATCTGTCTGCCTTCACTGATGTGGAAAAATATACTTCCTTTCTCAGGTTTCTAACAGCTTCCAGAGCAAAACAGTGACCTCTCTGCGATATCAGAATGTGTAATCTAGAAGAATGTGCCTTGCAGGATGATCTGAGCAAGAGGCACAGAAAATGACTCTTTCTTGTGAAGCTTTAGGTTGACCAGCCCTGTGATACAATGCGGCTTTCCAAAGAGATAGGTAATCAGCTGCTGTGTTCCATCCAAAAAAACTTGATCAACTGGACAACATGAGACTAAAGAAAAGAAAAAGTATCTGGATTCTTGGTAACATTCTATAGATGAGCTCCCTAATCTCTGTGGACTATCACTTCAACTAAAAAGATAAAAAGATGAAACAGAACACTGAAAAGTAGCCAAACTGTAACAATTGACATTAAAAGGATTAGACTGCAAATTGATTCACTCAAATTGGAAAAAGATAGAAGGGTTACTACACAGTTTTCAGATATACTTTCAAGCTGTTTTTTCCCTGTATTTAAATAAGATTTTTAGTATTATCAATCAGTCTAAATTTAGACAAAATCCTCAACAGATGAAAGTGTTTTGACCCTTTGTCAATATACATAACATAAATACACATAACATAATAACATAAACACCCATTGCAGATCTCCCTGTCCATGTGAAGTACAAAGAGCCAGATTTCTTAGCCAGACCCAGCTCAGGCTTGTGTTTGTCTTTCCATTTCACCTGTACTACCCTTGTACTGCTAAAGAAAGCAACAGTTTTAAAATGTTATTATTTATGTTTTCTTGACAACCCTTCTTCATGTCAGAGGCTATGTAAGTTCATTTTTGAGCAGTTATTAGTCAAACCGAGCAAAAGTAGACTAATTAATTTCTTGCAAGCCTCAAATGTATACCAGAAAGAATAAAATCTGAATAAGCTTAGGAGTTGAGAGGTAAAAAAACAACAGCAACTACAACAACAAAACAGATCCTAGAATTTTTTTCTGTGGACAAAGACAGTTGGATGATTGAACAGCTTAGATGTGTCTTATGTTAGAAACTTTTCTTAATTCAACATCAGTACAAATTAATACAAAGAAAGCTAACCTGAGAAGAATCAGAACTGGGGAAAAAAATATATATTAATTCCCTTCTCTTTAGGGAAGACAGTTGCATGGTGTCTTCTAAAATATAGCTTGCAATGTCTTCATTCAACAGATTAGGAATATATAACACATTGCATGACAAATCTAGGCACAGTCTTTAGGGTGTTTAAAACTGATGTTTAGCAACAAATGAAAACCATTTATCATTCTCCCCAGAGAAATTTTGGAATGAAAGATTAATTATCCATATTATTATGAAAGTTACATCCAGAAAAACTCTCTTGGTTTACATCTTTTGTTCCAGAAATTAATTTAAATGTCCTGAAAAGATTGTTCAGAATTTATATGGTGCCTTTCCTCATTAAAATTCACAGATATAAATCTCACAGTATTTAAAAGTATAGAGATTTTAACAGGAAAAATTAGAGACTTGTCCCTTTTGAATGTCAGGGACCAGATTATGGTCTCAATTGTATGTATCTAATTCCCACTAAAATGAATAGAAGTCTCATGTATACACTGTCTTCATAATCAGAACCAATTGTTTTTGTTTGTATCATTCAGTCTGTATGAATGAGAAAACAGAGGAAACCAGGCATCATGGGATAATATCGTACTTTGAGTCTCAAAGTCTTCAATACATTAGTCTGATTTCACTCGTGTGGTTTTATGTAGAGTTAACAGGGTTTTTATTAGACCTTCCAAGTTTTCACAATGAGAAGAACCTCCTTAATTCCATACAGTTCACCATTCTTTATGCTTCATGGAATTAGTACCATTTTTAATTACTATTGTTCAGTAGGAGATTCTACTCAGCTAACTTGAGTGAATATGTTTCCATGCCATTATTAGGAACAGGCCTATATATAGGCACATTAACTCCATCACCTTGATGTGAGGAACTGTGTATAGTTTGTTTCATGCGTGGCATCTTTGAAACCTGCCCCCAGAGCATCTGCAACCTGTACTGCAAATTTTGAATTTAAGCAGCGCATGATGTATTTTCAGTATGGGGTTTCTTGGTTTGGGGTTGTTGATTTTTTCTGTTTGTTTGTTTATTTTCTTACAAACTGACAACTGTTCCTATTTTACACACTGTGCAATATGTATGTCTGTTAGAGTGACCTAGTTCTTGAGGAATAATGCCAGATGTCCTGTGCTTGAAAATACCTACACTAATGCTACAACCACCACTATCGCTGTTTGTTTATGTAGTAATCAGCTGTCATGCTATCTTTTTATATCAGTGTTTGTATTGTTTTGTACTGAGGTCTGGAAGAGGTAGGAGGAAATAATTTAATTGGTCTACAAGCATCCTTGTAGAAAGCATTCGATAAAACTTGATTTCAAAGTACTATAGCACTCAGTTTTCTGCTTTACCTGCAAAAGAGGTCAGATGCACTTTTAAGATACTCATGAACACAGAAGTACAATGCTTCAAAATGGAGATGTGGAACATTATTTTTTTCATAGGGCCATAGGTTAGATTTCTGTGGGTTTTTTTCCTTTCTACTTTTCCTTCAGCAGGCACAACTTAGATAATTGCACATCCAGCTATGGGAAATCAGGAGTTATTCAGATCCACTTATCAGACAGAGTTGTTCTTCATTGACTTATCTGACTAATCCATCTCTACTGACTCCTAAGCTGTAAACTGAACATTTCAATAGGTAGTTTATTCTAGGAATTGGAAGGAGTCCACAAACTGCTTTAATGAGATATCAAACACTGTATGGAGGGATACAGCAAGGGATTGCAACTGCAGTGACAAAAATGTTTTATTCACCTTTTCTAAGAAAAAAAAAATAGACTTAGACAAATATCCTTCTTCAAAATATATTCCAGAAAAACATCTCAAGAATTAGTTGAGTTTCAAGCACTTCTTACGCTGGCATGAAAACTCCAGGTCTGTTGGCAACTGAAATGATTCCCTACTCTTTAAAAACAAATACCACACACAGATAAAGTGGTATCTACCATATCTCTGTGCCATTTATTCTGCACCCAAATAAAAGCCTGTGTCACAGGCTGCTCACATTTAAGAAAATTTTTGTTTTGCTACCATGCAAGATCTTAGAATCATGTTTTCCATCTATTCCTACAGAAGTGGGAAACACTCTAGTGCAACTCTAGTTTGCTATAAAAAAACACGTAACCTACATCAAGACAGCTAGCCTTCAGATTCAAAAAGAGAAGAAAAATGTTACACAATAAGGACTGACTCTTTTCTAATCTACACTGGTGTAACCACGTTGCTTTCTGTGGATCTTTTTCCAGGTTCATATTATGAGCTGGCTCTAGCCGTTATAACTATTCACTTCATTCCTTCCTTCATATTAACCTTCATTTTTACCTCCTTCCTTTCCATCTTTCTTCCTATCTTTTTTCCATCTCTTCCCCTCTCCCTTTCTTCTTTTTTTTTTTTTTTAGTATTTCACAAAGCAACATATTAAACCACTAAATCAAGGAGTAGGCAATAAACATGCCCGCTCCATGCAGGTACAAAATACAAGACAGCTGGTTAGCCATCTCCTTAGGGCTAACTGCTCTAAAAATCACCTCTTTTCTTTACTTCTATTCCTTTTTTTTTTTTTTTTTTTTTTTTTTTTCCCTCCTCCTTCTCACAGCACATATCCAGATACAGAATCTCTGAGCTAATTATCAGGGCTGGGATTCTCAACTTAATCATCGCTACCAATTCTCTGGAGTATAGTGGTATCTAAGAGCTAACCCCTGCCATGCTGAATCACAGCCACACAGATGAAGAGCCAGAACCCACTGAGATTTTCAAATGAGGAGTCCTGTACACACACATAATATAATTCTCTACTTTACAATTGAAGTGTAAACTAGGAGATGTTAGCAGATGAAATGCAATTAAAAGTTAAAGGATGAATGTTATAGATTATTAGTTTAACAAGGCTTCAGGGAAGACAGAGTCCATCTGTCTGATTTGTCTAAAAGAAATTCTGTGGTGGGCTATCTGTATGAATTAACTTCTGCTATGTTCTACATGAATGAAAAAAAAGGTGGAAAGATAAATAATCAGTTGACTAAGTGGCTGTAACTGTGCACAAAGCATTCGGCTTTCGGTTAAATTAAGGGCAGAGTAAGGTAGATTGCAGAATTATTTCTCTCCATCATCCTCATTAAATTTCATTTCAGCAGGGAATAGTGTCACTGCTGTTTCAGCTACGTCTTATGAATTCAACCTGATATTCAGCTCCAGTGCTCTGTGTTTGCTACTGCCTGTACTTGCAGGTACACAGAAAGGAGTGCAGTTGTGTGGTGCCGATAAATGACAGGAGTAATTGTTTTGTAATTATTCCATGAAATCATTTATTTTGCATGAATAAACACAAATGTTTTTATTCTCTGCTGGTGTAGATCAGCATCGTGCCACTGACACTAGTGGAGGTGTTCTAATTTACACCAGCTTCAAATTTGGCCTGGTTTTTTAAGGACCTGAGCTATTTGTCAAACACTGCATAGGCACTACTGAATTGTGAAGTTTCCTCTTAGGGCATTTCAGCAGTAAATTACATTTTTTAAAGAAACTTCAGCTGTCTGGATGTAAAATCTTCCTGGAGTAACTGCAGTAAATTAGTTGGTCTGCCAGATGAATACTATTTGCTATACCACTTGCAGATGTTCAGTCTTGTGAGATTTCCTTGATGCAACTGCCTATAACAAGCACATATTTATCACACTTATAGCTGTCCAGCCCTTAACTAACACTACTCAGGTGAAAGATGCTTCTTTTCAAGAAACCTAAACTGTATTAATATTTTTCTTAATGATTAGGCCATCCACAGCAATGACAACTTACAAATATTATTGTCCAGAACGCAAAGTTTGGAGGGTTGTTTAAGGCTGCAGCTTCAGCAGTTATGAAAATATGTCAAAATTTATGCTTCATTATACATAAAATTTTTCTAGCATACATCATGATGTGAATAATTGAGAAAGTGTCCTCGATGGACATGAGATATTAGAAAACAATTATCTAAGAAAATTCTTCCAAAACAATTTTTTTTTTTTTTTTAATCTCACTATAGGTACAGTCATTTCAGAATTTGCAAGCACCTTACATAGTGATTGATTTCTGATTTTGGCAGCACTGCCGTAATGCACTTTGTTTTACATAAAATTATAATGGAAAATGTGAATCTTCCAGCAAGAAACTGTGGTGCAATTTAGTGAAATTTCAAATTGAGTGGAGCAACCATACATACATTGGCAGGATTATGTACATCTAAAAAGAAGATCATGAAATAAATGAAAGTTTAAGGAATGAAATGAAAAGGACAAACAAACAAACAAACAAACAAAAGCTCTGAATGTGACTCTTATCACCACAATTACCCTTATCCTTATTTTGTCTCCATTTCTCTGCCCAAAATTTAATAAAAACAATGTTTCTCTATGACCACAGATTTACTCCCTTATGAAAGATCATCTGAGAATGAAGTTGATTACATTTAGTGTCATAACTGCAAGAAGTATATATAAGCTTTGTAACCCCAGACATAGCTGTTTCTCTGCATGTCTTCACGACACAAACCTCTAATTTTTATTGTTGCACAACAAAATTGTCCTCAACTGTTGCTACATGAAACTGTTCAGCCGACCAGAGTTCTGGAGTAGTCAGACTATAGGAACACTTGCTTAAATAGCTTTTAAAATGTTTCAAAACAAACAAACAAACAAACAAAAAACCAAAAACAAAAAACCCGAACAACAAACCACTCAGGTTTATTCCATATTCTGTCTGGCTTGTTTCAATAATCATTGCAGTGTGATGTGCTGTATAGTCAGAACAAAAATCTTGGATATATTATAGTAATTCTTCTTGTATATTTCTAGTTCTCTGTAGCAGCATGGTCCTCCATTATAAGCGTAGATTTATTTGATTTCATCCCTTGTGCTGATAAAGGATCTGACCTCTCTTTCCTTTAAATGTGATAGGGTGGAGAAGTGTCAGCATTTTTTCCACCTACTTTTCCTTCCTGGACACATACTAACAGTCCAAGGGCTTCTCCCAGCTTCTCTCTTAACTAGGGATGATCTGACTTGATAACATTTTCTTCACTGCACGGTGTTACATCGTAGCCAAAGAGCAACCACAGAATACCTTCAAAGGACGTCCTGCCATTGATTATTCTGGCCTGACCTCAGGCAAGCGGAAATAATGGGATCCAACATCTTTAATGAAATAGATCATATATCAAAATATTTACATACATTAAAATGAAGTCAAACGTCCCAGGAGGTACTCAAGAGCTCTCTGTCAGCTGCTTCTGAATTTCTGCTTTCTGAAATTGTTCCTACCTCTAAAGTAATTGAGCCAGGACTGAATACATGTGGAATAATGTCTTAATCCCTTTAAAATCACATGATCACAAATCACCCATAGTGGACAATGCTGAACCTGGATGACTTACTACCCGATTCCTGATTTGTATCGTGATGTGCACAAAGTTTAACTGGGGAGATTTCCTGGTGATGTTGGTACTATTACCTGCACATTTACTGCAGAGCATAGGCTGTCCTTGCTCTCATTACTTTATGCAAACAGTACTGATTTCAGAGAACAAATTGCTGATGGAAAGGTTTCCCTAGGGGATTCACATGAGATTGGAAACTGTCTCATCCACTTAAACATAGCTTCCAACTATATTATTATCTTAAGTTTATATATATTTTTAATAGATTTCCTAAACAAAGCATGATGAAAACTCAGAATTTGAGAGCAGATAGCCATTGTATGAAAATTCACCTTCTGAACATGAGCTGGCTATGTGACTTTACCCGTACACTTGTCTGTATTAGGAGGAGTGCTGTCAGCAGGTAGAGTGAGGCGATCCTTCTCTAGTGTTCATCGCTAACGAGGCCACACTTGGAGTCCTAGGTCCAGTTCTGAACTTCCCTCTAAAAGAGAAACCTGAACATACTGGAGTGAGTCCAGCAAAGGGTCACAAAGACAACTGATGGACTGGGCCATCTTTCCTGTGAGGTGAGGCAAGGAGATCTGGAACTGCTCAACCTGGAGAAGAGAAGGCTCATGGGGTTGTCATCACTGTCCGTAAATACCAAAAGGATAGTGACCAGAGGACAGTCAGGCTCTGTCCAGTGCCAAGACAAGAAGTTCAGGGAAAAAAGTAGAACACAGGAGGCTGCCTCTGACCGTTACACAGCACTTCAGTGCTGTGCAGGCAATGGAGCAGTGACACAGGGACCCAGAGGCTGTGGATCTCCTCCTTCAGGATCTTCAAAATCCTGTCTCAGGCACCTTGGTCTGGGTGTTCCATTGGACAGCCTCAGCCCTTCTGTGATTCTATGACAGTGAACTGCTGCTGTGGTGTCTGTTCTGCTCACAAAGAAGCAAAATTTCTTCTGACAGGTTCTCAATGATACCAGGCAAAGTAGTCACAAATAGGCCTATAATCATACAAAAGGAGAGATGAACTCACCCAACTGGTGAAGGGGGGTCTCTAGCTATACAGCACCCCTTCTCAGAAAGCAGCCTAGGACAAAGAGCCACTCTCATCAGTGGTTGGCCCTTATATGAGCCCAGGGTTGTTCTACCTATTCTGGTCTCACTGGGAGCACAGGTGCCAGAACTTTTCCTGTGATCCCTGGGCCAGCCACACCCTTTCAGCAGGTGTTCAATCACCAATTCAAGCCACGACCTAACAGTTCCCCAACACTCCACTCCTTCATAGCATGAACAGAGGTTGGGTACATTTGGAGATGAGCCTATACATTGCACTGACAATATATGCAATCAATGGTTCCTCTACAGAACGCACAAAAGTCCATAAATCAATTTATTTATGTGTGCAGACTTTGTAGCTGTTGCAGGATCACAGAAGTTGTTGGATTTATTCAATAGATTTTTTTCCAGAATGTCCAGAGGTTTTTTTCCTTCATCAAAGTCCACCACCAGGTGCTATTGAAGAGCAGAACGTGAGAATGACTCTTCAGTGACACTGGAAGATGTCAGAATTCAGTGATGTTGCTGCTGCTAGCAGTCTTGTGGGCTGCAGACATCAGGGAAAGTAAAACAGATGTTGAAAAGGTTCCAGAACAGGCAAGTGCATCCTCCAAGGTAAAACACATGCAGTATTATGGTCCTGGGTCAATATTTCTTCCTGAATAGGGGTATGCCAAGGTCATTTGTACCACACCCTGTGGCCTTATATTAATGGCCCATCAGGTACCAGAGAGCGGATTCTGACCTGCCACAGCAACAGTCAGTGCTCCCTTCACAATGAAAGCCAGTGTTTGTATTATAATTTCTGGGATCCGTGTACCAATTACTTGCAAATTTACCAATCTCCCCTCTTCTAATAACCTCCCCCATGGTGCAAGTAGGCTGCACTGCTTTGGTTGTATCTGCATGTCCCAAGGCCACTTTAATTTATGAGTCCCCAGAACAAGGTTCTCAGGGGCAAGGAGCAGAAGATTATTCAGTGTCCCAACTTGGTGTTTCAAGTGTACATCATTTCCTTTAATATAGATCCTATGCAGGGAGGCCCAAGTTGTTTGTAATATACATAGGGAACCAGGTCAACAATCTCTAGCTCATTCATTTAAATGTCTCAACATTTCACGCAGTTGTTTGGTCCACCCCTGTACAGAATTAGAGTCAGTCTTCAGAGCAGTGTTTAGAATGCCCTTGTATAGTTCTATCAGGCTTGCACCTGTCAGATTGTAGGGCAATTCCAGCTGCCATTCAATGTTATTTTTCTCAGTCCTCTTCTGTACAACTATACCCATAAAATGGTTCCTTGGCCACTCAGTGACCTAAGAAGTATTATATGTTGCCATCAGCTTGGTGGGTGCCTTGATGGTGTAGTGTTGATTTGCTTGAGATTTTGGATAGGGCTGCAGTACTCTACTCACTGTATCAACACAGGTCAGAGTGTACCTGGCCCCTCCAGACCCAGGGACATAACCTCTACAGCCAACCTGACACCTCTGTAAGGAGTTGTTCCCTTTGACAACGTCATCTCTGGTAGTAGCCTTGTTCACATTCTGGCACAAGCTTCACAGTTGTGACATGCCTGGTAAATGTCTGACATTCAGACAGGCAGCCTCCATGCTTTTATTACTGTCCACCCACACCATATTTTGTCTAGTATGTTGCAACTTCTTACACATCCAATTACCAGTGTTGTATGCTGGTGAACCTTCCCTTTTGTACAGGACTATTTTCTGGTGGAATGGCAGAAACCTCCCAGAGCGCATCTCTGTAACCTGTCACTGGGCCAAGTATTTTCTGCAGTTCTTCCTTCACTAACAAAGAGGACAAACAGCTGCATCGTGCCAGATAGGCAACCCATCATGCTACTGTTTGAGATTGGACCACTCCTGTCTTAGGAATACAGGCCAGATCTTTCACACACTCCTAAATAGGCAGTTTTGCTTTTACTGTTACCTCCATTACTCTCTGTGTTATTGGTTTTGCAGCCTGCAATGCAGAGTAGGTAGCCAATAACTGTTTCTCAAACATGCTGCATCTCTTATCTGCTCCATGCCATAGCTGAGACCAAAAACCGATTGAGGTCAAAACAGAACCCATGCCACAGTCTCCAGCTACACTCTTTCTAACTCACATGTATGTTCAGTTCTGTGGGGAGAGTGGGATCAAATGCACTAAAGGCCTTTGCTTGTTTAATGGCTAACTGCCTGTTGAAAAGTATCTTGTTCTTTTGGTCTCCAATCCCACAAGTAGCCTTTCTTGTAGAGATCTTATGAAGGGGATCTCTAGCTATGCAGCACTCCTTCAAAGAAAACAGCCTAGGTCCAAGAGATCCTCTCCTACCAGTGACTGGCCCTTATATGAGCACAGTGTGGTTCCAACCTTCTGGTCACATGGGGAGCACAGGTGCCAACACCTTTGGTGTGATCCCTGGGCGAGCCACACCTCTTCACCAAGCTCTCAATCACCAAGATGTGACCTAATAGTTCCCCTACAGTGTTATAAGAATGAACAAGGATTAATATATGCTGAGATGTATTCCCTTCAGGGGAAACAGTACACATGTAGTTGTGGGACCGCATATCTCTACCCTTTTTCCATATTTGTAATGCAGCCTTTTAAACACAGGAAAAAATTATTCTGCTTTCCTTTATTTTTCACAAGGTTATCAGCCATTCCTTTCCACAAAATCCTGCCTAATGGTGTTTTGTATCCTTTCACTACTGCTTTCCTCAAAAGTTTTTCATGAAACTCCACAGGAATAAGCATGATTGTTGGTTGAACTCCAGCATGTATTACTGTTTTTCTCACTATAATCTGTTCTACTCTCATTTTAAAGAAATTTTAACTCAGTAAGAACACGCATGTCCAGCTCTGAAGTACTTTCTTTTTTCCCCACTTCTTTTCCCTTAGGCAAGCTAAGAATACTCGTCATGTAAATCCCATAACAAGCACAAGTAATATGTTTGGTATAGCTCACTTCAAGCTTTGGTAAGCAGCTATGTCCTTTTCCAACCCACTGAAGTCATTGTCAGTTCTCAAAACTGCAAAGGATAGTGTACTGGAGGCTTTAGCACAGAAACTAACATGGCTTTAGGGAACGCAGGCAAATTTGGGAAACATGGAACAAGGAGCAGCAAACACCAAGAACTGGAGCCAGATGAATAGGGTAAGAAAGGGGTGCATGAACCCTGGTAGTACTCCAGTTAGTTTAGAGAATCAGTTAAACTTCTGGATTTTCACCTGAAACAGGCTTCTGTTAATATCACTGGCACCATTTTTCATCTCCCTTGTCTAGCTACAAAATGTCATGTTGTTCTTGTAGACATAATTATCTAATTGTTATTTGAATCCTCCTAAACCCTTTCACTGTTCGTTTAGCAAGTTACCAGCGACACTAATGACATCAAGAAAATTGCTCTGATAGGAGTTGCCTGTATACTGTGATGTATCATAAATATAGATGAATGCAAAGTAAGATGCTAGGCATAAAATGCAAATGAGCCAGGAATGAGATTCAGTTGTTCACCAGAGATTCAGACCTTGATGGAGAAGCCTCTGTAGGGCTACCAAGCAAAAGACAGGCTTATGTTTCTACTCCCCAGCTGCAGCTGAGTAGGGACAGCAACCTGTCATAGAGCACTAATTGAACAGGATGCTGCTAGAAGGAAATATGTGTCAGTGGCAGTCCCCCAGAGGAAAGCCATAAGGCAGATTCATGGAGGAGCAACCCACAAAGAACAGCTTGGGCCAAAAATGCAGCCTTGAATGCAAAAGAGCTGGGAGGGCAAGCAGTCACAGGAGAACTCTCCTGTAGCTGAGAGAAGTAAAAAAGGTTAAAAAGCCCCAAAGATGTAAATGGCCTCGGTAAGAGAAGCAGCAGAAAGATCGCTGAAGGGGATAAACAGCTGTCATGGGAAGCAGTAACTCAGTTCAATACAACTTTATTTCACTTTGCATCCTTTACACAAACTCTCTTACACACCATTTCACTGGCTTAAGTACTCCATGTCAGCAAACTCCAGCAAGAGGTAAAGAGAAAACAGGTGCTGCTTCCCAATGAGCCCATTTCTTCAGCAGGAGAGTGTGGAGGGAGGTGAAGACCACAGACATTTTTCACCATGGAAGACCCCAGTTTGTGGCAGCTCCAGTGGGCATACCAGAGGCCAGCCACCACAAGCAGCAGCACAAAGCAAACCCGAGGGCTTGTCTACCACCTCAGAAAGGGATGGGCATGGCTGGTCTACCCAGGGCATGGCTGCCTGTAAGACTCAGGCTTCAGATGCTCTGTCAGGCCACAGCATGAATGGGCCTCCTTTTAGTACTCATTACGGGCAACGGAACGCCTCATAAGAACCACATTAGGGGCTGCTGGCTTTCCAGAACTGCATCCAATTTTGGAGGAGCCGTGTGTCTGTGCTTTTGCAACAAAAGCATGCACACATGCTTCTGTTATTTTTTGAATTTCTGTTATTATCTCATTTTTTTTTTCCATGTTAGAACCAATGCTTAAAATAGCGAGGTCTCTCTAAACACTTAAAATAGCCTATAGCACCTGAAAAGAACCTAAATTTCAAGGTCTTTCCCACTTGATTAGCAATTCTTATAGCTGAAAGACAATCAGCAGTTTTGTGATGTTAGTGGTAGTACGCAGTGGGTCAGAAGTTCTTTTGTCAGTCAAGTCTGAAATCACTCATTGCAAGCCAAAAACAGCATTTCATAAATGAAGACATGATATCTTTATACCTTTTCATGCCTTCATCTCTGGTCAGACTGGATACTCAGCTGTGTTTAATAGCTATGAGGCATGGCTCACAGAGTTGCATGCAAGCGTTGAGAAGTGCAGTATCTTAGAAGACAGTGAGGACACTTTACAGGTCAGTTTACTGTTACAGGATGGGAAAAATCTGTAATCAATTTCATTATCTCTAAAATTCTTTGTTAATATTTGCATCATATACCCTCTGGATACTTTGTGAATTAGCATTTAAGCAATTAGTGCATAGAATTTCATCTAGATCATCATTCTGAAAAACCCTTCTGTTTCCATTTGTCCGGTGCATTAGGCACATTGCTGATGGTCAGACCTGTCATTCAGTTATATAAAATGTACATTATGGTTTTTTTTGTTTTGTTTTGTTTTTACCACCAGTCCAGAATCTCCTTGTAAGCTTGGGAAGCTTTTCTCCCCCATTCACTGAATCATCACCTGTAAGCATCTTCTATATCCTCCAAAGCATGCTGAGCTTTCCAGAGAGACATCTGAAGGGCTAGGCACCAGCCCAAAGGCTGTCTGATGAAATTCTGCCTCTCAACACAGTCCCAAATGTACACAAATGCGTTGTCAATTTTTCCACTGGTCCCTGCCAGATCCTGGCTTATACCACAGTGAAAATAGGAGCACAGAATAAATTAAGTAGATGTGAGGAAAAAAGAGACTGAAATGATAATAACAGTGAAAGAATAGTTTGGAGAAGTAGTAAGAGCTGCAGGAAAGAAAGGAACACAAAACCTGGAAAAGAGGCGGATGAGGTGGGGGAAGCAGAAGCTGATACTTAAAGGGAAAAAGGGGTAAAATAGGTAGCATGATGCTTTGAAAACCTTTTCAGCTGGGGGAGGGAAATAAATAAATTAAAAAAAACTGAGTATGAAGAAAAGTGTTTGTATTATTGTTTAGTATTATGGTTTCTGCTAAGTTTAATATTCCTCAAACAGATTTCTTATGTAATTCAGACAATTGTTTATTATTACTCAACATTCTGTCATTAAAAACCTTGTCCTAGAGAGGTCCTAGCAGCAGTCCTGCAACAACTTTTAGTAAGTGAAAGAGTTTACGTATTTTTTTATTGTTTTCTGCTCCCTAAAATCTACTGTATCAGAACTCAGACAAGTTCCTGGAATTGCCTTTATTGCAAGAGTGTTGGGGAGAGGCCCAGGGAGATCATTTGTGTTTCAGTTATATGGAAAACTATTTCACTGCTGAATTCTTTTCCTTTTTGAGGACTGCCTTGCTAAAATCCCTATCAGTGTGCTACAGAGAAAAAAGAATCAATCACGAGTCTATTTGAAAGAGCATAGATACAAAAGAAAACTTGGGAAATATGGAAATATATTGTTCAAAGTCCATGTCTTTTCTGAGCTAGCATCTATTTGAATATGTCTGCTCTGCAAGCATCCACTGATGTGATTTAAAAATAAAGACTCTAGGAAAATACCAGTGGTTTTCATTATTTCTCCATTGGGAATTTCTGGCTTCATTAGTAGATTCAGACTTTGTTGTTAGCAGCCAAATGCTGAATACTAAACAACGCATTTCCTCCTAAATTAAATGAAATTTTTGAATTATGTTGTTATAATGCTCACTCCTCTGCAGAGAAGAAAGGGTTAATAAGCATAAAAAATTACCTCTCTGTGCAAGGGGAGGGATTTAATTTCAGAAGGCAAGATCTTACAGCATATCCTGAGTCAGACATGCTTTTACTGATTCAGCCATAGCATTCACATGGAAAGCTTTACATCATGGCCTTGGCAGACTCCCAGGCTTTCCCAGTGCAGGCTGCTATTTTTCCTTTAGCTTACCAAAAATAGCAGTGCATAGATTTAGTGTACTTGGTTTGCTGGTGTTTACAGGCGTGTGAGTGTTGTCAGTATTGCTCTGGGCAGGCAGAGACTATTGTAGGTCGGCAAGGAGGGAAGGAAACACCAATTTTCTTGGCAGGCAGAACCACATGCCCTGTAGACCAGGAGACCTCTAAGCATCCAATCTTAGCCTTGTTACATTGGCACCATTTTCTGCAGTTACATTCCCATCTCAGCCTTTCCGTCCATCTGGGGTAGTTGCAAAGGGGCTTATTCCCCTGAACATTTCTAATATTCCAACTGAACAATGATGTCTAGGACAAAAAGAATAGCAGTGACTTCTTAGAAGCACTGTTCTAGAGCAAGATGTGCCCAAGTCCTTCTTTAAAATGTTGAGCACAGTAAATTTCAGTTGCTCCAGGAGGGAATGAGTATTGTGAAGACATCCTTGCATGGAATTGCTGGCTTCTTTCTAGGCCTTTTCCCAGCAGCCAGGAGGATAGAGATGCAGCTGTTATGACAGCTGTCACACACTACAGCTCCTGGGCAGAAAGGGATGCAGTCTGGTTTGTGTTCTGTTATGTGAAATGATTGACAAATCCTGGTGCAGAGGATCCTTGGATATCTATCACAGAAGACTGTGAAGGATAGCCATTCAGATGCCTAAACAGCTTCAATATTCAACTGCCTGTACGGACATCCACAGAACATTCTTTGTCCACAAGGCACAGCAAAAAATAACACCAGCATGTCAGCCACAGCAGGACCTCCTTAAGCAACTTATCTGAAAGGCAGTGCTTCTGTCAGCATCTAGGCTTGTGATGTAGATACCAATTTTAAAAGAAATACGCAGCTGTTCCTTGACTGAGAAGGAAGCTGGCAATAGAAGTGAGCTCTCAGAAAGGTTTTCCTGGGATAAGTTACCTAAAACAAATCACAGTACAGATTACAGCAATAACTTAGCACATGTTTCTGCTTGAATTTGCTATCAACCAGCTCTGTTACTTTTCTACCATGAATTCAGGAGGCTGACATGTTCCCCATCCAAGCTTAAGGTTGTTGCAGATATCACCTCTAATAGGAAGCTGAAAGGAGTTGATGGTAAGGTAGCTTTCAGGTGGAATTTTTTCAGGTAAATTATCCATAATCATCTAAAATTCTGGAAAGCTGATGAAAATTATCACTGAAGAGAACAGGTACAGATTGTCACAAGCTGTCCTAAGTCTCCATTCCTTGTACTTCTTGTCTCACCAGACATCACCAACAAATACTTGTGACACAAAGCTAGGCAAAAAAGAAGACCAAGACACAATAGCCCTGTGATGTGCCACCACAGCATACCTGCTCCACACTTTCTTATCTTCCACCACGAAAGCACAATATCAAGCATTAGTCTAAAACAGGCTTCACGCTTGGAACCTGAGTTCTGTTGTGACAAAATTAGTGAAAAGGCCTCAGACAACACTCACCTGCAGCAGGCAAAAATGCTGAGCAGATCTGCATCTGGGAAGTGATTTGCTATTGGAGGTATTAAAAATCTAGAGGGGGGATGAGTGCCACATTTAGTGACTGGAGTTTTCTTTGATTTCTAGTGCCCACCAACAGTGAAGAAGAAGTTCACTTTTTGCTTAATTTCATCACAGAGTATTTTGTGTTAACTTGCAAAAGACCTCACTTTCTAAGTAGACAGAAAGACTCACATATTGCTTTATGACACTGCTTGTATGCATACCCATCTAGTTGCATACTCTGCTCCTAACAGGATGTTCTCATTCCATCATCTGACACTTTCCTTTGTTATTTTTCTTTCCTTTTACAGGTGTGGCTGTAAGAGCTGGAAAGGACAGGATATTTGGGAAACTTGACAAAAGAAAATGTATTTCACCTAATTCAATATGCAGAATTGAAGACAGTGTATATGTACTCATCTACATCTATATGCACATATGTGTGCATGCATATTTTCTTTTCAGAATCCTTTTTAAATATGCCCTTAAATGCTGACAATGCAAAACCATCAACACTATGCAACTCCGGCAAATTAGAAAGTGTAGGCTGGGCAGCCCGCATCAACCTTAATAACCAAAAATAACTGCTTGGGTCTGAACCAAGTATTTTCTCATCAGTATGCAACACCAGGGTGTAGGAGGAGGAAAATGAGGAGTGGGAGGATATAAAACAAACAGTGAAAAGGAAAAATGTCAACTGTGCTCTGGCCTTCCTCTCTGCTTCTCACAGCCCACCCTAAGCAATGTAGTTGTGATATGTGATGGGCTGTGTACAGAGCCGTAGTAGCACGCATACAGCCAAACACATCTGGTGAACAGTTGTCTGGGCCTGTGCTGTGAATCAGCCAGCGGCATCCACGTTTCTCAGCTAGCATTCTTCCATTGTCGCAGAGTGGTTTATGACTTAACTTTTTCCTTTGTAATAGGTTCAGCCCCCTAGACAGAAGTACTGCCGTCACTCTCTCATCTTTGCCTCCTCACTTGCTGCAGCCTTCATCCACACATCCATCCATACAGTTAAATTCAGGATGACTGCATCAGAGAGGGAGCAAATGTCTCAGGATTTGATATGAGCACTTTATCTGAAATCCTAATCACCTTCCCCTCCAAAGGTCATTCCCTTCAAAGCAAATCATATTTACTGAGGTGTGTGATGCCAGCATGCAGGCCCGGCTTTGGCATCAAGGTAGAAACCTGTGTTTTCTGCAGTTCTTCCAGCTACAGCAAATGAAGTACATTAATGCTATTACTTGAACAAGCCGTAGTCTCAAATAACATAGGAAAGTGGAAGAGAAGGCTATTTTTTTCAGGTTCACTTCACTCAACCAGGAGCAGCACATCTGTCCTTTCCTTCTTCTCTGTCGCTAATGTTATCAGAAACACTGCTAGGGACAATTTACTCCTCTCAGTGTTTGACTTGGTACAGTAGAAATGAAGGGGGAAGAAAATCCATTGCATTGACTACTACTAGTTTGTGTTACCGTTCTGGTGATTTCTACTGTTCAGTGTTGTGAAGAAACTGGTCTGAGTGGGGCTGGATCTTGGCAGGAGTAGCAGGAGGAACTTTTAGATAAAGAGAAGAAAATAGCTAGACAAGCAGACACATATCTGTGAGATGTTCCACAAGTACCACAGGAAGAAGTGTTAGAGAAGAGACTCTCCCTAAACGTCAGGGGTTACTTCAGACAAAGAACAGATGCAGCCATGGAAATATAGCCATGCATACTGGAAGATGTGATAGACTGGCAAAGTCAAATTTCTTCAGAAGCAAAATTAACTGTGATTACTTGATGCAAGACATCACTCAAACCAATCAAATTGTTATTTTAGGAAATTATAAATTTGTATCCAGAGTCAGTTTGTCACTCATTAAAACCTTATAAGAATGATTAGGAAATGATCTTAATATGTAAATGTTCTCCTTTTTTCATTTAAAAGCTTAAAATACAAGATGATCTCACATGGCACTTACATGACCCCTGACCACCTTATGGATAATTATTTTTATTCTCATGCTTAGCACTAGGATTGGGACTAATTTATTTCTTTCTGGAGCAACCTTAGCTAAGTTTTAGGCCATTGTCTCTATGTGGGTGAGGACTATTGCCCTGGATTTATATATCCCTAACTTATTTTTGCCAATTCAGTTCTTGCTTCCCAGAGTAAAGGAATGCTGCAGGCAGTATGAAGTAACTGAAGCAAAAATGAAGAGGAAACCTTATAAAACAAGTGAAAGGGGTGTAATTTAGAGCACCCTTGTGATTAACGTCTATTATAAGGTGAATTATTTTAGCAGTTACATCTAGTAGATGGTTACTTAGGCCACTTCTACCAGCCTTTCTGGCTCACTTGAAAAGCTATTCTTGCTAAGGAAATCCCCTGCAGGAGAGGCTTCACAGATCAGTTCAGTAGTTTTCATGTGTGCTGCATATCAGTAGACTCAAGCTGGGAACCTTATTTTATTTTAAGGAGCTTCTGTAGAATTCCTGTTGTTAAGATATGCAGAAGTAGGCACAGTCATTATTAGAGTATCACTTAAACTAGACTTTGAAAAGGGGACTTAAATGTGTATCGTTTCTTTTGATTACACAAGGGTATATTTTGCCCACATGCATATGTCAGATTTCTAAGTGAAAAAAATCCTCTTTTTCCAAGAATTACTCTTGTGAAATGATGGACAGGGTCTATCCATGAGAAAAATACATACCATTTTCTACCCTTAAAAAAAAAACAGAAAAACAATATTGGAGAAACCATAAATCAAATTAACCAGAATACAAATTTAAGAAGAAACATTTTTTAAAACAACATCAAATGCAAGCTACTGTAACATGAATGTAGCAGAGAATTCACTTTACCTTTAAATTTTATTTTTTCTCATATGGAGCTACAGGCAATTGAAAAGCTGTTGAAATCTGTACTTCTTAAGCTTCCTTTTCAATAGAATAACTACAGGAAACCCAAGAGATTCGAGTGCCCAACAGGTTAAGAGCAGTTTTATTTAATACATTGTCCTGCTTTGCCAAAAGAGAATGGTGATCTCTTTAAGAGACCTTTTTGATTTGCTTTCAGCTCATCCCTGCTTCACAGTACAATTCTCTATTTCTTTCTCTCCATATCTAGAAAAAAAAAAGAAAAAAAAAGAAAAAAAAAACCTGCCAGTGTGACACATTTTCAGAAAGTGACAACATGGTTTAGAAACTGTCAGTACCTAATGAAGCATTTCAGCTCTATTTTATAAGCTGTGATTATCATGATCATTTTACTGATACATATATGGATTTGACATCTGCAGCCCTTTAGCCCTTTAGCCTTTTAAATAATCTGGTCAGCAAAGTTGCTAGTATGTAGGTCAGGTTAACCATTTCTTTCTAGCTCTTCTGGTGCTTTCTCAGTCTCATGCTTAGGATATATTTTGTTTCTTCCCTGTAGGGAACAAAGCAGAGGAGACTTGGAAGATGTTCAACAAACTCTATCATAAGACTCTGAAACTTCTTATTGCTTACTATATTTGTTCAAGGCAATGCATCTTATAAGTACCACTGACAGAAAGGCTCTGACCCAAGAATTAAGGTGCGGACCAGAACTCTTACCCCTGCCACTGTTAGGTTACCAAAATGTTTATGCAATTTTAAGTTTTCTTGTATAGATACTGAGAAGACAGAACTAATAATGTAGCTGTAGGAATGGGGTAAGGAGTAGGCTATAAAATCTACAAAAGAAAATGCAACTCCAGGGATTACAAGCTGGACTAGCATGAGGAAAAAGTCCACTTAAGATTTCTGAGGCTAGAAGCCTTTCTGAAAGTTTTTTTCCTTCTTTCATAACCATTTATTTTGCTACCATGCCAATATGGTGCATAGGAAATGCCCATGTCCCATATCTTTCTGTCTGCTTTTTCATGACTTTTGCTCCCCCTTCATTAGCTCAGTGGAAGGAGTTTGGTGGTCCTGGCTGGACACAACCAAGCAGCTGCCAATCTAACATGGAGATGGAGAAGGTGCAGGAGCTGTGCATGGGAAACCAGGGAATCATAGCTGGGCAAGTCACAAGCACCTCAATGAGTGCAAAGGCACAAAGCAGTGAATACATGGGCAACCACAACATGGGTTAGAAGGCACCTCGGACTACGTATCAGTCAGATTGCAGTGAGGCTTGCCTACCAAGACTGTACTCTGGTTCTTGATGGCTCACTTTTGCTTTTGCTGGAAGACTGATGACTGGCGTCCAGGTCTGACTATTCTCAAGTGACTGCAACACTGAGTGAAGTGCTTGAATATGCAGTTCACCCTTAGGTAAACAAGTCATCCTAGTGAAGTTCAGGTACCTTCAAACCACACCCATAGAGACTCAGGCTGAACTGATTTGATGTGATGACTGTGTTATCTGACATACAGTACAGAGGAGATCTCATCAACAATTTGTTTTCTTGTTCATAACAGAAATCCTCTAAACACCGATTAGGCAGTGTCTGCATGTCTTGTTTACCAAAAAATAAATTTGCTGTTAGTTTCAGAAATAAGAAAGCACATTTTGCTTTATTTGCTGAAGGATTTTATGTGCTGTAGAAAACTAGGGGTTTTAGACTGGAAATGTCCAGCTGTTACATTGTTCCAGGCTAGAGATCTGTAACTACGCTTGCTCTTCAAGCAATTTTGAAAAGCATTTGTCAGAGCAAGGTTAAAAGCTTTTGTCTGTGTACACTTCTGATATGGCTGGCTGGTTTTGAGCTTGGCTCTGCTCAAAAGTACCATCTTTCAATGCAAATAGGTATGTCTGTTCTTTTCCACCTTGAAATCAAGGTGAATACTGAACCAGTCAGACACAAGGGATGAGTACAGTAACACGAGTACTGTAAATGAAGATCACAAGGCAAGTGGCACAGCATTTGGACTCTTGTTCTGGCTCTTCATGCAGTTGATAACATGCTTTCCTACACCTACAAAGTGCTAAAGGTAAGTCTGCCACAACATGTCACAAAATTCAAGTGAAATCTAATATTTCATGTATTTGAGCATGCATGCATGCGTACAGAGTTACGTGCACATACGGAAAAAAAAAAAAATACCAGCTAGATTACAGCAACAATTTATAGGTAACTGCTTTCTGCAAAGGCTGATTTGTGTCTCTTCCTGGAAACCACCTACAGCTAGCCAAGAACTAAAGAAACCCTGAAAACTGTCATAGCAACATTTAAGATTACAGTTGGGAAGCCTATGCCATATTGGTGCCTTGTTTCAAAACTGCCATCCAAAAATTCTCGTTTAAAATCAAGCACCTGTTCGGTGCTTTTCTGAATCACGGCCATTCACAATAATCATTTGTTCATACTTTTGCTTCACTACTAACTTTTAGATCTTGAGACATATTCACAGTACTAATTGACCAGTCAAACTACATTTTCATTATTAGTTGCCGTATGAACATTCTAGAAATAAAATATGCTGTCTCTTTTTCACATGAAATTATAACATAATCTTCCTAAAGCAGCACTCACAGATGGGAACCCTTTCCCCTTTTCAGTCTTCTCTGTAAACAGATTTTTCCTATAAGAAATGAAGAGATGAAATTTGTTCCAGGAACAGTGAGTACAACCCTGTGTCAGATCTTAAGGCTCTTGCCCTTGTTTGTTCAGTTATTGTGCAGATGAAATTATCAGACATACCCAGTGCACAACTACTCTGGGCCAGAAGGGCTCCCTAATTATCTGTAGTTCATTGCACCACAGAATTTACAACTTTTTACTGAAGTTTATATAGGGATGAACAATAGATTAGCTACTAACTAACGACTAGACATTCAGCAGAAAATGAAATCCTGAAAACACACTTTTTGGACAGCCTAGTGGTCTGATTAAAAAACCCACAGATGGGTCTGTGATTTAAAGGAACAACACCTTTCATTTTCAAGAAGCAGAACCAATGGATGAAGATGGAGTTATGACTACAGTGCGAGAGACTGGAATAGCGCAACATTTAGTTATACATTTTTTTGTTGTTAAAGTCTCCTGGTTGTCTCTTTTCCTGTATTTTTCTTTCATTCTAACAGAAATGAAGCAGTGATTTCTGTAGAGCCCTGGCCAAGAGTTGTGCATTGCTCTGCTGACAACAAGCCCTTCCTATACAAGAACCAGCCCACCCATCCTTGCACATTAGTACCTTCATGTCCTCAGCCTAAAGTCTTGTCCATAGCTCTGCTCCTCCAGAATGCTTTCAATAGCTTCCTTGATCGTTGCACCCAGTTTATTCCACTTGCCATCTACCCACAGCTTCACATACTTTTAGGCTCAGTGCCTGTAACTTAACAAGCTCCCTTTGCCATACACTGCCCATAACTATGCAGCTGCTTTTTGTCTCTTTGCTGTTAGCCATGAAATGACTAAAGCATGCAGAGGTCAAGGCCCTTTCTTACACTTTCTTACTGTTTTTCAGAATATGTGCGCTGGTCTGCAACTTTGCTCATTGTCATGGCTGAGTGTAAGATCCTGCATGAATCAAGAAATTGTAATTTCTCACTGCTTTTTGATGTCAGATTTTCTATATTCTTCATCTTGAAAAATGTTAATTCTCTTCTGCACTTGTAATTTTTTCTTTCTCTGTTGACCCTAGTTGTAGAGTCTTGGCTTTCTAGCTAGTATCTGTAAAGAAGACTCTCATCAGACAGCATGAGTGAGTGCAAGCGTTTGTGCAGGAACTTTGTTCAAGTTGTTCAAGATGTCTCAAAGGAGCACAAACACTGGAGAATTCCTTTGGGTTCCTTCATCCCATTGATTCTGCTGCTCTTGGTTGGACCTGCTTAAAATTACTGCACACAGTGTTTCTGTTCTCTGATGTCTGCTGAAGGGTTGCAGACAGAAACTTTATGAAGCCTGTGTATTGCCTCTCTTTTCCGTGCTCTTTTTCTCTCTCACACAAACCAAAACAGAGACACACGCGCGCGCACACACAGTCACAGCTTGTCAACAGCTTTAGCAAAGTAAAATACAAATGGTAATTAGAAACATGTGACCCTAGGAAAGCAGCAGAGAAACTAAAAGGTCACCTTTTTTTCCAAATGACCTAATTAGAAAAGCCTGGAGTGTTGGCTACAACATAATGGTTTTACACAGCTTTTTAACATAGACTTCCTGTTTTAAAACAGCACAATTTAGTCAGTGCTCTTACAAAAGAAAAAAAAAAAAAGAACTGGCATTTAATGCCAGAGAAATTAGGCCTCACAACAGCACCTGCTTCAAACAATCTCAAGCTCGTTAGATCTCTGTCATCCCATGGTGACCATTCAGAAGACAGTGCCAGGACCACTGCCAGCTGAAAGGAGAGACTGAAGTGATGCTGCAACACCAAAGGGAGCATGGGAAGCACACGGCCAGCTGGTCAGTGCTGCCACAAGTCTGTTACATTGGTGTGCCTCTCAGGCAGCAAGTGAGGGGAAAGGACAGAACAGTAACGGTGAAATGCAGAAAAAGCGGAAAAAGGAAGACAGGGACTGGGGCACAAGGGGAGGAGTGAACAGAGGCTTCTTATCTGGGGTCATCCCAAGGAAAATAATGTGGGTTACTCCTGGGAAAATTTCTGAGCCTAGTTTCACCTCCTCATTCCTCCATGTACCCATTTAATAATTTTCTTTGTTCTGGTGAACATGCATGCCGTTGATTTCTACAAAACTATTAATCCCAACTTGTTCATCATCTAGCAAAGCTATATTTAGTTTATGGCTTTTCCCCATAAATCAAACCCTGCAGGCTCCTCAGTTTTAAACATTTTAATGGTGGCAGCTATTCCCAAGCTGTAGGGCATGTCCCTGCTGTGGTGGGAGTGCACAGGGCTGTGAGATCGGCTCAGGACAGCAGTGAGCTGGCTCCCAGGCTGGAAGCTGGACAGCCAGGACACCATGGATCAAGCTGAGCTAATTAGAGAGAGGGACAGAGTTCGTGAAGGAAAAGAGAACTGGAGAAAATAGCTTGGGAAGTGCTGATTTAAGGTCTTAGCATACCTTCAGATTATTCAGCAGCTAAAATAGGTTTCTGTGAATTCAGTTGAGGTAAAGTCCTAGCTTTCACACGGCAGAGCAGCTTAGTACTTAGCAGCCATCATAAAGGTGGGAGGGACATTCATCTTGTGCATTCATGTCCCTAGAGACTGAGAACTTCTCCACTTATAGTGGTTTCATTGGGAATCGGCAGCATTGCCCATTTCTCAGGCAGTCTCTTTGTCCCATAGGATTGAGCTGGATCAGGCAGCATGGAAAAATGATATATACTGTGCATGTAATGTACTGCTTAACAACTTTTTCCAAACTTATGTAGCATGTGATCTTCATTGAAAGCTGTGTACATGCCAAGCTTTGAGCTTTACATTCAAATTCTCTTTGAGAGTCCGTAATGGAAAAAAAAAAAAAAAGAAAGAAAACACCATGATATTTCCCTGGCTTTATTGCTCTGAAATGACTGGATAGATTTTATTTAGCTCTTTTGTTATTTGTTTGTTTCAGTCTGAGAGGAGCAAAAGTCATTTTTTAATCTCAAAGGTAAGTTTACTATGAAAGACACTGAAAAGAAGTGTTGAAAAATGAAATAATCTTTTGAATCGTAACAGTGGTAGTGATGGTAGAATTATATTATGTGCTAATGATAATTTCCTTGTGGTAATAATGCTGGTAATGGTAGATATCTCATCTGAAATTAAAATGGGGCATTCAGATGTTCTTAGTTCTTACTATACACAGCCTAGGAAAAAGAAAAAAAAAAAAGAAAAAGAAGCATCAGTAAGATACCATATCATTCCTAGCACAAGTTGTGTGAGTGCTTAAGATTACAGAGTAGCAATCTGCATCTCCCATATATCACACCAAAAATGCAGCCATTAACTTGAAGACCTTTCTTCTCTCAGCAGTGCAATGAGTGTCTCTCATGGGGAGAGAACCCGGTCCCTTTAAAGCATTGACACCTGCATGGGGCTGTCTGTTGATCTGGGGAGAATCAGGTCACTAAGACGTAACTTGGTTTCAAAGACTGAAAGGTACTAATTTTATATGCCAGTAAATCCATCAGATCACAAGGAGACTGAGGAAATGCTTTTATCTTTAAAATGACAGGCATTAATAATGTTACCAGAATTTCCCTTATATATAACTTTAATAGTTCAGGACTCTTCAAGATCTGCACAATGTGAAAGCTTCTGAAATATAAAAGGCAGTGTCCCCTTCAGAGTTACTAGCATTGCCAGCATGGGCGTGGGAAGATGAAATGTGTTCTCGGGAAAAAGAAAAGGGTGGACAGAATAGACGAAAAACTACAACCATTTAAAAAGAGGTGTTTTATATAGATGCTTGCTTTGCCCAAGTTTTAGCTGATTCTGTAAGGAGAACTACCAGCTCCAGAGTGGAGCTGCAACCATCGGACCTAGCAGGGAAGACACCCACTGAATTGCCACTTGGAGGTGCACACACATGCATGAACTCTGGGAAGACCACATTCAGTTCTGAAAAAGCAGTAGGCATCACCCAGCTTTTGACACAGACAAAAGTGAGACTGCCCCTGGTATCCACAGCCAGATGACTGCGTCAGCACAACTCTTGACGCACTTGGTGTCTAATAAAGAAATGAGACACAGGTTTCCAAATAGCTGGTGCTGGCAGTGGGAAGTTTACTACCCACTACAAAGCGAGGTCAGCAGTATGCACTCTGGGAAGTCCAAACCACAAACACTGGTATGATGAGGATGGGAAATCTACTTAGACGAGCTCCCGGGAGCCAACTGACAGAAAATGGCTGCTCAATTTTAAACAAAAAGTAGATAAATGAAGCACTCTGTTGGGATTGCAGGACATTTTTTAATAACGTTAATTGGATGTCAATCTTCTCTCCATCCCAGCATAAGAAAAATGTCAAAAAAAAAAAAAAAAGATTTTTTTTCTTGTGAAACCGCTGTTAATGGAGTTGTGTACTGTGTAATTCTCATACGCGTATGTTCAGACTTAATCAGCAAGTTTGTGAGAAGAATATGGTAAGTCCAATCGACCTCAAGGCACTGATAATTCCCCAGCAGGGTGCTGAGGTTCATCTTAGTAGGATGAAACAGAAGCAAGCACGCCCTGACCTGAAACAAGGCTAATGACTGAGTGAACTGCACCCAGGATGAAATTCTCCCCAAACACATCAGAATTAGCAGGGAGAAAGCACTTCCCAGGTAGAATATAATGCACCAATGAGTCACATGGACTGGCTGGACATCCCTGCAGGTAGTGCTCAATGGTTGTACCATGTACCTAGCATTTAGCAGCCCATCTGGATTGTTAGGTTTCTGCTCTTTTCGTCCCAATCTAATGGAGTTCCTGGGAACAGTTCAGTAATGGATCTCTGTGGGGAGTTAGTGTCACTGTTTTTTTGTCTTCTCACCTTGCTTAATCATCTATCTAATCTAGGATCTATATTAGCTACCCAATATAGGAGCTGAATCCCTGCCAAAATATGGCAGAACTCAGAGAGTGGGGAAGAGACATCACAGGAGCAGCAAACCACACAGCTTTCTCATTTTGCAGCGCGAATTAGTCACTACTACCCCACACCTGCTTCTCTTTAAAAATCAATGAAAAAATATCCTGGTAAAATGATACAGGTGAGTGGTCATATTTACTGAAGTTCCTGTAATCTGAACTTCTGTTCTTTAAGATACGTTTCATTAGTACCATGTTAGTAAAGCACACTGAGATTTTTACAACAGCAGCAGCAATTCATTGCCTTTGTTAGAGGTTATTTGAAAGAGTGTGCAGGGCAGATCTATAGACAATCTACAGGATATTCCATTTGGTTCATATGATTCAAGCTCACTGCAGATTGTACAGTCACAGCTTCCCATTTCTGCTGGAAATACTACAAGCTATTATACTTTTTTATTAGCTATAATGTGCAGATATGGAAACTGAAGGATACCCAGCTCCTTCTACTTCTCACTTCCAGTCGCCCACTCTCTTTCTTTCCTTTTCACACACACGCTTCATTGATCTGAATTCTGCATTTATTTTCATCAGGGAACAGATTTGGTTGATCACAGAAGTTGCTCATTCCAAAGTGGAAAGATTTTTGCTTTGTTTGGCAATGGGAAGCATTTTTAACAGGTTTGGGCTTTCAATTTCGCATTTCATAAGCTAGCTGCATGACTTGACTGAGGCAGTGAGAGCAGAAAAGGCAAAAGAGTATGCACAGGTAGCACAGTGAAACAAAGTTCTTCTCCCATTGATTGCTTTACTGCCTCACTATCAGATTTGCAAAGTTTTTTATTCATAGAAATCCTATTTACAACACTATTACTGGTTTTCCTCTCAGTCTAATTTTTCTGACTTTTCTGCTCAGTGAGCATCAAGCCAGGGACCTGGTGGTGTCTGTCATTCCTGCCTGATTACTAACACAAGCTCCAGGGCTTAGCTGTGTCTGCGCAAGGGACTGGCTCGCTTGCACCAGAACCACAAAATGCCCTACACAAATGTGGAGCACCGAGCACCAGCTGCAATGAACTAAACTCTAGCTCCTGGATGGAGCATCCCACTTGTGGCTGAAAAACAAGGCAGCATTGCAAAGGTTATCTGCGCCTGGAAGGCAACACTCAACCCAGGAACTTGCATTTTTGAAGCTGTCACTCAGGGACTGCTGAACATGTATATTATGACTGTAGGAGTGAAGCTCAGAAGTGCGGTGTGCAAGAAATTGAGTTCTCACCAAGGGCTGGGAGGAGAATAATTCTGAAGAGAATCTTTCTCTTTTCTCTGCTGTGTTTTTTTTTTTTTTTTTCCCCCTTTACATAACCAACTCGAATAGTTTTATTCCTCATCCACCATCAAGAATAGTTAGGTCCCAGACTGTGCAGGAATGCTGCTCCAGCAAAGCCCTCTGTTGCTGCAGGAAATGTTACCTGCAGACCTACAACTGGTGGGAGTATGGTGCTTCCTTGAACAAGCAGTCTCGCTTGGAGAGAGTATATTTGGAGGTGGTTATTGGGAGGGTTGCTCCAAGTATCTTGTTTTTTGAAATTAGAAATATTTACCTTAGTAGTATTCGGACAGGAACAGCGTTTTGCTAAGATAAATGGCAGATCGAATGGAACACGCCAATGCGAATGCACACGCACAAGTTAGGGTTTGTTAATATTAATAACAATATTTTTCTGAGTAAGGGTCCTGACAAGTGGACATGATTGCAGCATGCCCTGGGATGGGTTGGGTAGAATCCTCATCATCTTCCAGTGGGAACTTATGACTATCACTCAACAGCATCTACCATCCAGGACCTGCCAGATCACCTCCACATTTCATTTACTAATTATTTTATTATTTATTAATTTACTAATTATCAGCAACATGTTTTTGAAAAACACTTTTTCTTTCCATTACGTTTGTCTCTTACCTTTTCTCAGAAGCAGAATTGAATATTCATGTGTAGATCAAATCACTGTTAATTTGGCTTGTTGCTATTTTTTTCAGATAGACTGTAACCCCATCATTTTTATGGCACATATACAGCCTTTGCTGTATTTTTAGAATCTTCACTGGTCTCTTTAATTACTTCGAATTTTTTTTTTTTTCCAGAGCTAAATAAAAGTTTTGTTCCAAATCAAATAATAATAGATTAAGAGACATATACACAGTCTCTTGTATTTGCACCTACAGTTTTGTGGTTGGAGTCAGCAACACATGATAATTAGGCATTTGGGTTTTCAGCACTTTTTAGACCAATCTTCAAAATTAAGCATCTGTCCAGTCATGAGTACAATTACACAGTTTGCACAGATAATTATAATATTTCAGCATGAAGACTCAGGGTTCAGTTCCACTCTGTTCAGCATCACAAGCAAAATCCCATTGATTCCTAAGGCAGACTAAAGTTATGAGTATACACCACTCTCATAACTGGATTACCTTAATTTTTAAGAACAGAAGTTCAGCTATTTGAACTCACTTCACTGATACGCATGCTGGAGAGTATAAATTGCACATGGCCAGGGCTTCCTTTTAGCACTACACCATCACCACAATCATTACTATTCACAAGACGCTTTGGCCAGAGTTCCACTGTGCCAGGCATAGCTTATGCAGAAATCAGCCATTACATCAAAGCATTTATAACCTGAGTTAAGTTTTAATACTGAGGTTTTGCTTTGCCCTATCCCAGCCTCATCCCAGCTTATTTACAGCAGGATTTAAGTCCTCATATTAAGTGCATGGGATAGGGTAGCTCGAAGTTTTGTACATTGTCAGCACATCTGGTCCACTACCCTGTGGTCCCAAGGGTCAGCACAAGTCAGTGGGCATTGCAGCCCCAGCCAGACCATTTTGCAGGCATCTTAGAAGCCATATTTGGGCTTTTTCAAAGCTCATCAGTCAAGGACCATAATACATCTTGTTCTATCTCTTAATCCAGTTTTACAATCTTACCTGTAAAATACATGAAATTGACTTTACACTTAAAAAAAAAAAAGGCAAACAAACAAACAAACAAACAAAAAAGTATGACAAATCAGGAGATTTAGATTTAGAGTTTGGGTTTTGTTTTGTTTTGTATTTTTAAATAGAGCAAGAGGATCTTCCCGACAAATCGAATTTTAAAGTGCATACCTGAGTTAAATTCTCAGCTCTACCAGAAATTTCTTGTGCACTCATGGGAAGACTTCTCATTTCTCTCTGGTTCTGCTTCCCATCTTCCAAGTGACATAAAAACTTTCCCTTTTTCTGTCCCATGAATACGTGGGATAGAGCATTAATGTCCCCTGGGCTACTTCTGATTCTAACAATCCTAATGCTTCCAGATGCCCCCACCAAACAGGCAACAACTAAAGGTTTCATATGATGCCCTCTGGGCAGTGTGAGACAGACTGGATTTGGTGGGATTGTTCCAGGACTATGAAGGAAGTCTTTAGGAATGAGAGGCTTTAGGAGAAAAAAAAAAAACAAAAAAAAACTGAAATGTGAATAGCATTACTCTAGGAATGTTTGTCTGGCAAAACCAATAAACTCTCTATATCTCAGTTTCTCTGTCTATATAGAAAAAAGAAATATTTACCTCCTAAAAAGAATACCAACATTCATTCTCTAACATTTGTGAGATTTTCTCTTAATGGGAATGAGCTCCAGAAAAGAACTTGATCAGGAACAGAACCTAATTTTCCCATCTCATGAATTTCAGACTTCAATTACAAGATTACATTCCCTTCCTCCACGATACCTAAACCTGGCATTAGCTTCAGTAAGGCTTCTCAAAGCCCTTTTACAGCTGGAAAATAAAACCCAGAAAAAATGCAGATCAGAAAGTAAGGAAATACTCTTAGGATATCAGGAAGCACTAAAGGAAAAGAATTGGGAGACAGAATCTCATTAAAGTGTGTGCATTCATAAGGAGATATTCTTCTAATTTTTTTCTCAAAAAATGTTATTCTGTATAATGAATTGGACTAGCAGGTAAGCTATAAGTGCAGTAACTACTGTAAAACACCATAAAAATGATGGGTTAACAATCTAGATGAAAAAAATAGTAACAAGCCAAAATAACAGCGATCTTTCATGTGAATATTCAGTTCAGTCTGCGATGAGAAGTAACATTAAAGATGAGAGGATATAACTGTCAAAAAAAAAAAAAAAAGTCCTGGGAAAGAAACTTAATGGAAATGAAAATATTATTCAGACCCCAATGCTGGTAATAAGCAAATTATTACCAACTTTGATAAAATTGGACAATTAATATGTATAAGTGCCATAAAAGCATGTAGAGTCTCTAGCATGCAACATGAGCTGTTGCTTAATAATAGAGGACATGGTTTAGTCTAAAACTTTCATAAACAACATCTCTTTATATTGTCCTTTTCACTTGGAAAATTATCCCATTTTTCTTGAGATCTTTTCTTAGGGTGTTAATAACAGAGTAAGAGTTTTTGAAAAGGCTTTTCAGAGATAATCTTCTCAATTTTTAAGGAATGACTGCGCTTCTCATTTGATAGCAGCAATTTTACTTTTAACTGCATATGGGTGCCCTTGACTATCATGTAAATATATATTAAAGATGTAAATATTACATAGGCGTACATCTGTAAGGGAGTCTAGGGAGTACACAAACAGGCTACGCTCTGCACCAGCTATCCACTGTTATTCACATCTGCCTCTGCTGCTATGTGGATATGCACCCAACTAATAGCTGAGACTATAATAACTGTCAGACATCTCTGGAAATGCACAAGTTGTAATCTATAAGTAATGCAGCATGTAGCAAACATGGTGCAGACAGTTTTGAGGCATCCTGCTGCAGGGTCAGAAATGCTAATTCAAGCCATGTTAAAGGCTGACTCTGAAATCATCTTGCCTGCCTTATCACACCAGCTACATTTTAGGTCATTTGCGCTTGAAAAGCAAAAAGTGTTCACATATGTCTTCCTGTGCTCCTTTTTGTAGCTACTCTAAAGAGACTTCAGAAGCTGAGCACGAGTGTTAGCCTTAGGTGAGTCTTTGTTTTAGTAGGATAATGATGAACATGGTCTTACATGTTACAGAAGGCTTGTCTACAGCATGGGAACATCTCATGGCAAAGAATGCATTTGGACAAAAGGGAGCATTTCCCTACCTGCAACAGCCTTGGGTGGTTTCTATGGAAATTGGAGGACAAGAGGTACATTGGGGCTCACTCAGAAACCAGGCTCCCCTGGCACAGCCCTGCACTTCATTTCTCTTCACAGAACTGCCCCTTGACAAACAGTAAATGTTTTTCTCTCATGACCTGGCGGGTACATGGAGCGCATAGGATTATCCAGAAGAGCAGTATGGCAGATCCTCACAGCATCTGATATATGGAGTTACCAAAGGTGTCTCAACACGGCGAGCTCTGATATTAACCAGCAATTGAGGAAAAAATTCTTTACCACCCAGGAAATGCTGCCAGAACTGCAGTCAGCAGAAAGTGAATTGTAAAAGACATGAAGCCAGCACAGAAGTGATGTCCTTCTGTTCCCAAAGGCTGTAGTTTGGGTCTGTTCAACTTGTTTTTTCTTCTCCAACTAGAACCAGCCAATAAAGCACTGTATAATGCATTCAGATTCCCGTGGTAACAGTGGATCTTTCTTTTCGTATGACATTTTTTCGAAGTCAGCTTTATGTATATGATTCCCGCCTGCCAAATATCTGCCCCATTTGAAATCTATATCTAGCCTGAAACATTGTGTTTTGCCCTCTGGTTGACCGTCTGCGCCTCTGAAAGACATCCTTGTGAAGAAGTGCCCCTTTGCTCTTGTGGTTACCATTACTGCTACACACAGTTTCCAAGGGTGATGCTATTATATTGCTCTAGCCACTGTGTTGAGTAATTTATTGGCCAAGATCCTAACAGAAGAAGGGCCTGTTTAGGATCCTGTTGAATTTTAAAAGGTAGGAATATTGCACTTCATAACGGGCAGCCATTAATGATAACCAACAATATAATTCTGATGGAATTACACCTCCCATCTGCACGAGACTCCCAAGCATAATAAATAGAGAAGGAATGACATTAACCTCTTGTTTGCCGTGCTTCCTGGAGCTTAATTACAGAACAGTGGAAAGAGCGTGACCCCACAGCTCTCCGGCATTATAATTAGCATTCCCCATACTGAAGCCTATTGTCTGCAGGACAGTTTTGTCTCTCCTCTGTTCTGACTTGTGCAAGGTTACACCCCTAAATGTGAGTTCATGGCCCTTCCTCAAAGCCAGTCATCTGTTTTCAGCATAGCACCAAAATCAATGGGCTGGCAGGATGTTCAGCATATACCCATAGGGTCAGTTTGATGCTCATTCACTAGATACATATGGTGCATTGTAGAGATCTATATGAGATAACAGTGATTTTCCACTTTCTAAGTGTAGCCGCATGAGATTAGGTTATTCGGTGGAGAAATGCTACCAGTTCCTTTTGTCATGCTATTAATGGCGAGTAGCAGTCTGTACATTTTACTTGGATTACAGAGAAAAACCTGCTCAAAATCTTCCTGTTTCTCTTCTTATGTATAAATGAAGCTGTGCATTGTACCTCATTAAAACAAACTAAAGTACCTCATTAACACCAGCCAGGAAGTAGTCTGAATGTCAGAATTGGAAGTCTGTATAATACTGACACAAAAACTTTTACTGAAGATAGGCTCTGTTTAATTAGGGAGATACTGACAGGTTTTAGCAAAAAGATTAACAACCTGAAGTTCAGAATTTTGTCTGGACTGAGTCCTGATGAAATATCATGGTCCTTGCCTCACTCTGCTTTTCTCTTCACAATTTCTGTCTCTGTTAATGAAGAGGGTTGATCTTTTTTTTTTTCCCTTTTTTTTTCCCATTACATCTTTTTTTTTTCTTCTACAAGGAGAATGAATGGACATACACAGGAAAAAATGTAACCATGGGATAAGTTTTCTTAAATTTGGTAGAAAAGAAAGCAGTCAGATTTTCAAAAGCAGTGATAATGCAAAGTTCTAATCCAACTCAAGTTATGAGAATTGGCTAGAAAATATTTCAGATAGATCTGATGTTTAGGAAGACATTTCTGGCAGGACCCCACCAATCACACTGGGTGATAGGTTAGGTTCTCCCGCACTTCAGGCATTGGTTTAAGAAGATAGTAGAGGTTAACAACCCTCAGCTTTTTCTCATGATTATTATTTTTTCCTGAAAAAGGGGTGCAAGAAAATATAAGTTATGTAGTGTTCTCATATCTCCATTTATTTGCACAAATTCCAAAATATGTAGAAATATTCTCAACCAGACAAGAGCAGGCCACTAAATCTGAGACACCGCTTCTGCTGCCTGCCCAGAAACCCCAATGTTGTACATGGTACTACATGATGTTATGCTCCTGGAATAGAAAAATACGCACCTCATCCATGAGCTCAGTTTGTCTTGAACAACCCTTTTTGTTCTTACGGAGATTAAAGTAGTGGCAGTGCTGCACCCATCCAGCACTCACTGTAGCAAGAGATTAGTAATGATTTGCAACAGGATCCTGCTCCTAGGGTTGCACAGCTTACTAGCGAGGTGCAAGGCAAGATCTTCAACAAACCAGGCGCACTGTTTCTGTGCGTTGGGCAGACGCCAGCCCCACTTGGCCTGGGAGACTGAGGCACTGTGCTGAAGGCAGAAAGCCGCCCTCTGACTACTGAGTTTTTTTCCTTATATGGTGTTTTTTGCCTCATTTCCCATTTTACTCAGAAGAGGGGGGAGAAGAAATTGCTGTAAAAATTGAACACAACAAATTTAGTTTTTCCTGCCCCACAAACAAGTAGGGAATTTTCTCAAGCAAAATCCTCTTCAAATTTATCGAGCTTATACTGTATGGTCATGCGGTTCTCTTCATGTGAACACAGGCATGTTAGTCAGCCATTTTCTGAAAGATAATACATGCTTTTCACTTGTGTACAGTTAATGAGGACCTTTGGTCTTCTTCTCTGTGGAAAGGACCAGGAACAAGTTGTACAACTTCCCGTCAGTTTCCTCATCTTTTTCTGAGGCAATTTTACTGTTTTTTCTAGCTAATTCCACGAGGTACAATGAAAAACTTTTCTTGTTTGGGCTTTTTTTGTTGTTTGTTTTTTTTCTTTCTTTTCCTCCCTCTACGGATTGAGCCACTGTCTGTGTCCTAAATTCCTCCTTATTCTGATTGAAATAAGTCATTATTTTTAGTGTTCTTATGCAGTTACTTTTTTTCTTCTAAAGGATGAAGAAGTCCATAGCACATAGAATGCTACCTTATTCTGGCAATAGACAGGAGTTTTCACTATAATTATATGTTAAAAAAATTACCTGTTCAATTAATTTTAACAATGATTTCCAATGACTTGACCTCAATAAACATTATTTCAATTTCTTCTTGTTTTGGAATCCAAAATTTTTCAGAATGCCTGATTTATTTTTTATCTGCTGTACTTGTATGTATCTAGGCATGTTAATTTCTTGCATTAATGATAAGAAAGTTACTGTTGTGTGCCTTTCATAACTTTTTAATAACAGATAGATGAATAGACCTAGTCCATGAGAATTTTTCGCTATTACATGTGGGGCCTCTTAAGCCATATAGCTAACCCCTCCCATATTTTCTCCTTTTATACAGATGTATTCAGAGAAAATAGCTGATATTAAGTTTGTTTCCATTATTCAGTGCCAACTTAAAAAAAAAAAAAAAAAAAAAAAAAAAAGACCTCAGGGGAAAAAAAAAAGAAAAAAAGAAAGAAAGAAAGAAAGAAAATTGACCTGTTTTTTAGCTTCTGAAGTTCCCAGTCCAGAGCAGAAGTTAAATGTCTTTGCTTTTCCACTGTGCAATGCAGAGAATGTGGTGGGAACAGAATAGCAAGGCAACTCAGCTGGAAAATATCTCAGATAGATGAAATATTTGTCAAGCAGTTTTCTCATGTGAATATGCCTCTAGTTGGTATATGCCAGTCACCAGAGCATGGCATTTGTTTTATCTTCTGTCCTGAGGATTTATTTTAAAGGAAAAACTGCTGTGTAAGGCATCAGAACTGTGGTGATAACAAAGCAACACAAGTTTAACAAGAACTCTATCTTTCATGAGGCTAACAGAAAAAGAGTCAAGTTTTAATATCCTCAAAGGTCCCTTTTTCAGATAAGAATTTTATAACAAAGGGACCTTAAGGCAGGTTCCCTTTCTTCTTTGCTGCTAGACTCGTATTCATTATTACCAAGACATCATTTTGCATTTTTTAAAGATGCAGACATCAAATATGATAGCACTGAATTTAAAATGAATAACAACAACTATAATATTAAAAAACATGTTTTCTCCAGATGTGCTGATGTCTCAATAGAATATGCAGAAAAGGAAGTAAGGCACGTATAAGTGTTTATCAGCTTTGCAGCTTACAAAATCAGTGTCCTGAACAAAGACAGCAACATATCCAGTGGGTGTTATCTGATCAAAAACATTCCACATGTACAAATCAAAGCAAGGGGGAAAAAGAGCCATGTAGAGATGAGATAGCTAAGAAAGCAACCACATTAGGAAAGAGTCTCGTTTTAAAACAGTTAGGCTTTAAAAAAGGCAAGATGAGAGCTAAGTGAATTCTCCCTCAGGGTTCATGTTCTCACAAACAGGACTCTGAACTGGATAAAGATTTGTAATAATTCTGTTTTCCAGCATGATATGGGCACTAACCTTTCCACAGGGCATTTTTGAAGGTGAGAAGGACAAAAATAAGAGAGAGATAAACCCAAAAGCCTATGTAGGTAGGAATTATATTCAATTAATGTTACAGTTAATATTAAAAAATATAGACATTTAAAAAGGAAAGAGCTTAATTGTCTTCAGCGTGTAATACTCGCACCATCCTCATTTACTGTTGACTCATATTAAGTAAAACCAGTGCCTCAATCTGCTGCTCATCTCCTGGATGAAGCAGTTGAGCAATGCAAGAAAGGGTCTGCACTACATACTAGCAGAAATTGCCATGGAAGAGTAGCCCAGTTATTGGCATTTTCCTCGCCAAGATGACTGTCCTAGAGATTGGCTCAGTTCCTGTGAGCTGTTTGTGCCTCTGACTATGTGTTTTTAACAAATAGTTGAGTCAGCAGCAGAGCTGAAGAGGTTAATTCATTTGCCTATCCTCTTCAAACTTGCTTTCATGTCTAAGTTGTGAATTCCTCATGAAGATTTTCCCTTGGGGGAGAAAGAAAAATGAATTCTCTGCTATGTTCTTGGAGGTCTGTAGGATGTCCCACTGTACTGATGTCCCCACCTCCACCCTTGCAGCATAAGTAGATGTCCTACTATCTATTTCTACAAAGCATGTAGGTGTTTGACAACTTTTGATGTTGCGTATTTATTTTTGAGCTTTACATTTATAGGGCTTTATCTCCAACCATTTAGTCATGAAAATAAGATTACAAACAATAAAAAATTATATTAGACTTGCAATTTTAAAAAATGCTACTGTGATATGTCTTATGAGTTTGGAGTTTTTTAAGTAAAAAGAATAAAATTTTGTAGAAGTTTTCACCGAAAAATAAAAAACATCATTAGTGCTGGCAACATCAAGACAGTTTCTTCATTTTCAAAGAAGGAATTTTCCAGGAGTTGTTTCTAAGTTAAAATAAAATAAAATAAAATAAAATAAAATAAAATAAAATAAAATAAAATAAAATAATACATTTTACTGCTAAGAATGACAGAAAAAATCATTAAATGTGGAAGATGAAATTAGTCCTGAGTAAGTCTTAGTTAGGCTTATGTCTTCCCTTTATACAATGTCATTTACCTTTCTTCTTTAAAAAAGGAAAAATAAGTAATCTGTTTATTAATTTCAGAAGGATAGAAGAAAGGCTGCTGAGACAGCTGAACCAGATTTGCTAGTAAGAAAAAAAGGCCTGGAACAATGACCAGGCAGAACTCATCCAAGGTCTTATGGGTAATAGTAGTTACTCACTTACTTGGGAAAAAGGATTCTTAGTTATCAGTAAATGATCTCTTCAGCCACTGTATGATGGCAGTCAGGTTGTACCAATCAGCAGCCACACACCTTACACTTCATCCCATTCAGACCAGATGCTGTGCACTCTGAAGTCTAGGTCTTCTTCTGCCCCTGCATTCAGGGTCCGTCATTTTGGAGTAAGAGCACTGAATATGTCTGAGGTTCTCTGTGCAGCAGGGTGCTGACACAAACCATCTATAACTCTTTAATCATTGTACTTTTTTAGGAGAAAAAAAAAAGGGGGGGGGGGGGTGTTCATTCACTTCCAAAATTTTTGTAACAGTTAATAGAATAGTGAAGATATAGCCACACCATTTGTGATTTACTTTTCCAGTGTACAGGGACTGGAAAGACACTGTAAGATAAGGAAATAGGAAAACCCAGGTGTTATTGCTGCGGTGAAAGTTCAGTGTATGGTAGGGTAAGGTAAGTAGGCAAAATTTGCCTGACCTGAAATTGAGCAGGAGTTCCTCAAGCTTTATTTTGGAGTAGCATTCAAAAGGCTGCATGTTTTAATATCACTTCATACTTGCCTTTGTTCCCTACTGCAGCTCAGCGCTTGGGCACCATGTGCAGAAGACACTGTCACCTGATGTCACCATGTTGGAAGCCTTGGTATCTGCAGGTAGCTTGAGCAGCTCTCAGCAAAGGATCCCTAAGCCACTGCCAAATCAGACCTTGTTTTCAACTGTTTATCACTCTGCCAAATACACTTGCTTTAGCCCTTTTGGTACAAAGTATGTTCCATTTTCTTTTTCTTGCCAGTGCTGTCAGATGAGCTGTCTGATTGCATCTGGAAATCTTGATCAGTCCAGTCTCTGCTCACAAAAGAACAAAGAAAAGTGAGTTTTAGTAGATAGAGAATATGAAGAAAGTGGTATAGCTGGCATCTCCTGGCAACTGAGGACAGGCTCTGTCCCTTTCCACAAGTCCCCCGCCACTATAGCCCCAGCCAGCACTTGCCCAATTTGCCTTACGATCAGCACTGTGATTCTCAGCAGCTTTGAGTCAGGCAAACCACACGAAATGTTCGGCATTAGAGGCAGAGTTTCTTTTGCTACGAGCATGCCAAACATTGCTGATGCACCTGTTTTATGTTGAGAGTGGGAAGATAGTCAAAGAGGAAGTGGCCAGCTTTAAAAGAGAAGCAGCATTTTCAATTTCTGAAAATAACCCAGAGACAGAACTGGGTAATAAGAATACGTTACTGAGTAAATGCCTGTTGGAAATGCGCTTGGGCACTTTTTCATCCTCACACACAAGCAGCATGTGCTGCATTCTCAGAGCACAGATTAGTTCTCACTGCTCTGAGGCACTCCTGGCTCCATCTGCCACTCATGGGGCCAAGGTGCTTCTTGGTGACAATGGGCAAAGCCTGGCAAGAAACCCTGCAACAATTGCACAAATTGGTTTGCCCTTCTTTTCCAGTTCACCTTTGCTCTTGCGTAGATAAAACCGAGAGCACTCAGGTTGCTGGTGCACACAAGGCAGAATCTTATGGCACACAGATTTTCTAAATTTTAAAGTGATTTCCTGGGCAGCATATTAATTTCCTCAGTACTCAACAGGAGCACTGGCTAAAACTGCACTGCAGGTAGGGAAATTATAACAGGTCAGAAACTTGTAGGAACGTTGGAGAGTAGAGGAAAATGTTGGTCATTGGTAAAAGAAACCTCCATTAGAACATGAAAGCGTGCAATATCCTAGGATGTGAGGGACAAGGAAGAAAGCGTTTGGCATATGACATGTCTGCTCTCCTTTGCTGGCTGAATCCAGTTAGATGGTATACAAAAGTGTCTTATAATGAAGTGAACAAAGATTTTCCACACCTACTAGGGTGGTAACCCTGGGGCTATGAAAGAAAAAAAAAAGATCTCTTAGAAACCACAGAACACTTGTTAGTACTTTAAAAGATTGTATAAGCCAGGAGAAAAGGTTTTTATGTTGGCTACTTGAAAGAGACAAGAGGACTTACTAAGAAGTATGGTGTGATATATATATATATATTTATATATATGTGTGTGTGTGTGTATATATATATATAAATTTCTTTTCAGTGCGTCTCTCTGAGCAAAGCAGGATCTGTGCAACCTGGGAGCTGGGTTATGGAGCTGGGGGCTGTGGGGAAAGGGGGGGATGGGGGAGGAAAGAAACATGAAATGCGTGGCTCTCACACTTGAAAAGAAATTTTGATTCACTCCCACACACATATAACTTGTCTGCACTACACAGGAGTGCAATCATGGCATTTTATGGGCAGGTAAATACGAGATGTAAAGCACACGTAGTGATCCCTTTGCCTCATGAAGCAGATGGTCACAGAGATGCTGCAGATCTCTGGCATCTGCTCGGCAGCCAGGTTCCTGAGCCACTGCTGGACATGGGAATCGTGCGAGGGAGCGATTCTGAAGGGGAAAGGACAAATCCCCAGGGAAAGCCCTTGCATCATTGAAGCTGTTGATCCAGCATACCATTCGCAGAGCAATGTCAGCACCGTGGGACACACAGAAGGACAGGACTGCGTCTGGTACTGCTCCTTGCTGCAGCTATTGAGCTGGGAAGTGAGACCAGAGAGGTTTCACGCACCAAGAAGTGTGTGCTGAACAACTGCCCCTTGAAAACCTTATTTTCCCTTTGAATCAAAATCCTACCCAATTTGATATTTTAATAAACATTCACTCCACATATGGAATTCAAAAGCAAGGTTCTGCTTTCAAAAGCACACACAGCATCTGGACATGCTGCATATGGAAAATCAAATAAATATCTTGAGAGAAAGTGTTTAATGTAGAGCAGATACATGCCTAGTGCTTAGAGCCCCACTTTCAGTTCAGGTCTGCCTTGGCTTCAGAATTTGCCACCTGACGATTCCTCTAGCCCTTAGGCCTTGGGGGGGGGACCAAATATTTGACCCATTCCCTTTACATTTATGAGTACTTAAATACCTTCCCCTGCCTATGTGCTTAGTTTCCTACAGGCACACAAATGCATAATTCCTGCAAGAAGGTCAGCAGCTATCCATCGCTGCAGCTTCGGGATGTGCATGACAATCAGTAGAGAAGGTGCAGCATGCTTCCTTGTACAGTCCAACCAGTCCAAGTCACATAAAAAATTGATGTTTTACTAAAAAGAGAAATTCACACCTTCAGATATCTTCCCTGTGTTTCTCATAGCTCATCAGTCTGTTCTTCAGTGGACAATATTCTAAAAAAAAAATGAGTTGTCAGCGACGCAGAGAGTGAGGATTGCAGTGAAATCTTCCCATCTATGCTCTCCAGTTTGTATCCTAAATTATTATGTTCTATACTTGCCCCTGAAAACCTATTCTGAAGGTAAGACAGCTAGATATGGTGTGTTCTCTGTATCCAGACACCTGGAAAATCTTCTGAAATCCCTCACTATATGAGCCTGTTCCCTTGAATGATGCTTTGGACATGCCTATCTTCTTAACTTGGAGAAGAAGAAATATAACTAATGTCCATTTTTAAATGATGTTTGGAGGCCTCCATTTCAGGCTACCTTCAAGCCCTGGAATTAATGTTGATATTTGAAACCAAATGCAAGCTTGGTGTTCAGGAACAGTATTTTCTCCATTGAGAACATCACACAAAGAACCAGACCTGTCCTTCAGTCAGCCCTATGGTGTCAGCAGAACTGGGCCGACTCCCTTAGTCTAACAGTCCTATTCCAAATTTCAGATATCCAACAGCACTGAGAATCTCAGCTTTGGGATGCTCAGGTTTTGTGTTAAATTAATCTTTTTCCTGCCATTTTCTAATGTTAAGATAGGTAGCTCATTTTTAGCACTGAGATGTGAAGCTCATCTGCACCACATTCTCCATACCTCACAGTTTTTTAAGACAGTCATTTGAAAAAGTGTGTTACTTTTATAGAAATCTGAAATGTTAGAATGATAGTCAGAGAACTCATTGTTGACTATAAAAAAAGAACCGTAATAAAACCAAATATTCTCTCACTTAAAAAACAGTAACAAAGATGGTAATATAAAATGATCACACGGTTCTTAAACACAAAAGGCTTCAAGAGCCTCAAAAAGTTTCCATCACTTCTGACAAGTGTAGCTCACTCAGAGCCCTGAGAGATGCTCAAGCGCTGTACTGCTCACCCACATGCAAGGCCAGCTCAGCAAGTGACCAGCATCAGCCGCTTACATGCACTTCATGGTTCTTAGTGTGGATCACTTCTCTGCCACTGCTCCATATGATGAACTATCCCAACGTAAGGTGGTTTCTTTACCGGTGGTGCCTGAGCTCTGGGTGGTAGAGTTCTCAAGGTCCCGAGGAAGAAAGGAAGGGGGGCAGTAAGGCTGGTGAAATAGAGGGTAAAGATTTGGCACATGGGCTGTGCCAAGAGATGCCTGCACGTTCCTGTGGAGTGATGTGGCAAACAATGCCTGCAATTACACAGAGGAATGATTCTTAATAAAGATGATAGCTGGTTAATAGCAGTACTGAGTACAGCAAAAGAAAAGGTGGAGTGGAAAAAGCTGACTGCCTCGGATTATTTATTTCTGGAACCTACTATATTCTTCATTGCATCCATGTATAAAATTGCTCACACACAACAGGTTTAATCCTCCCCAGATTCTGTGAGCAGTGGTTAACATCAAGATGTTACTCCAGAAAACTCCTGTGACCCTGTTTTCTGTTTCAGCCAAGATTTCTTTTGCAATTACACCGCAGTGATGGAATTAGCAGGGTCAGAAGAGAGGTATGAGAGACAAGGACTGAGCACATGTGACAACCTCCAGGAGACAATTTACATGCTCAGAGAGAAATGTTTCCAAAACTAAGAGCTCCAAGCTGCTGTGTGCAAGCAGGCGTTCCCAGGGCTGGGTGCCTCGATTGGCAGGGGGTTATTTGCTAGTGAAAGTCAGAAGCTGGCTCCTACGGGTGCTGACTGCGGAGAGAACCTCAAGCAGCATTTTCAGGCTGAGCCCCTCCCTGATTTTGTTGGCCTCCACAAAGGGAGGCAGCCCAAGCAGAAGCCACCACCAGGCGTTACCTCTGAGCAAAGGTTAGAGCCCGAAAAAGCAGCTTTCAGGCATCCTGATCTCATAACGCATTACAATGTGCTGGGGCAGGAAGAGTAGGTGTTACCTGTCAGTCTGCTGCTCTGGAGACAGGAGCCTATCTGCACTCTCCCATGCACTGACTTTTAAAAAAATCACATAGGAGGGAAAAAAAAAAAAAAAAAGAAAGAAAGAAAAAAAAAAAAAAAAGGAAGAAAAAACCAACATCTTTGCTACAGAGACATTTTTAACAAGTATTCCAGAAAGAGCACCAGCTATCAAAAAGGCTGCCAGGACCAGAAGGAGCCATCAATCGAACAAGTTTACATTTCAAAGTTTTCTGTGAACAGCGAAAATGTCTTTACCCTCCTTGATGGGAAAACTGCAGTGCTATAGGAAAGCAGCTATTTGCTGCTTCTTAGTGACACACATTTCTCTGAAGTGGCCCTTTTGCCCTGGAAAGGGTGCTGGAATATACAGACATACATGTAATAAGTAGATCTCTGGAGAGCTCTGCTCAGCGCGTGGCGTCAGCCTCCTGTCTCTCCCCTTTGTATCTGCCATTGTTCATCTCCCGAGCTTCTCCGTCACGTTAGAGATGAACTGGTTAATTTTTTAAAGCCCTTTCCTGATAGCGTTTAAGAGACGGCAGAATGCATCTGTCTAATTTTGACATTTATCAGATAATTCAGTCAAGTTCCCTCATGTGACACAGCTTTGTTCCCTCGAAAAGAACCTGCTGCAAACAAAAGGCCACAGTGTACCTTATGGCACTGCTGCTCCCAGATGTTTCAGAATTAAGCTACCGAGCCTCCCCAGCCCCGTGAAGCAGAGAGGAGCACAAAAAAAAGCTGAGAGATTGTTAACAAGCTGCATTTTCTGTTTCTGTGCTCCGCATTTCATCTCTGTGCTTGATTTTTCTGAACCATTTGAAAATGATTAGGCAGCTCAAATAATTGTTTCCTGGGTATATTAGTGGCACTATAATTGTCATGTTTGGAGCTAAAGTTGGTAGAGATTGCAGTCTGCTCTAGAATATTCCAACTTCCAATAGACAACAGCTCAGGGATAAATATTTTGAAACTTTTATTACCCATTTCCCTCCCAGTTTTCCTTTGTTCCTTTGACGAGACCCCGTGCTGATGCAGTCTGACACCACTGTACGTTGTTACCCATGGCCAGGTTGTCAGCAGCCCTCAGCCAGGACCCCGCAGCCACTCCCTTTGCCGGGTGCAAAGGCTAAGTGACAGACCTCTACTTTTTTTCAGGAAACAATAAATGCCATCTACCACGATCTGTGTTTTATGCCAGCACAGTCGCAGCCTCTGACTGAATCATTATGCTTAAATATTATACTGAAATTATAATTTAGTTCAGTTTAATTTATTTAGAAGTAAAAAATAAAATAAAATAAAATAAAATAAAAAAATAAAAAGAAAAAATAAGTTATCAGTTACCATGCCAACATTCTTTGTAAATACCACTAGTTCTCAATGAACTCCTCTTGACCCACCGGTCTGAGGCTGCTGCTGTGTGATGTACACCATCCTCTCAACACTGATCCATTACTTCTGCTCCGTGTTGGGGGTCAAGCCTGTAGTGTAAAGTCAAAGATAATTAGCAGCCCTATCAATAACCAGCTGCAGGACTGCAGCCCAAATGATAGACCAGAAAAAAAACAAGGAAAGATGAATAAAAAGTGGAAGAACATGTGTGTATATTCTATAGTTTGAGCAGCTGCTGTGGACTATCAACATCATCAGGAGACCTCAGCACATTAGCATAAATTCAAATGACAAATGCACAGTGCTATTCAGAGACTCATTAATTTGCAATGGGTGCAGCGCTCATGACATATTAGTGAAAAATTCAAATGTCTTTGTAGCATCATGAATTTAGTAGCGGGACCTAAGCTGCTAAAATGAAAACGTGTGCAATTTTTTAGCAGTTTATTAAATTATGAAGTGTGATGACTATATCTGTGCATCTTTTTAAGCAGATGAGGTCCAGCATGCTCCAGTACCAAATTGCATGGTTTGTGCAGAAATTTCCCCGTCAGACACGTTTCGAGTGGAGCCGTAATACGGCTGCTCTTGCTGCCGCAGCACACAGGCTGATATCTCCCCCTTCTGGGGGAATTGTATTGCCACAATTGTGCTGAGACGGTAAAAGAGAGCTGTTGTATGGCTTGCACACTTTATCACGCCAGTCTTGCCCAGTAGGACTCCAGCCATCAGCTGGCTGGAAGGCTGGTGGCTTCCTCCAGCAGAGCTGTAGCCTACATGTACACGTGGGATAGCTTAGCAGCACTGCCTTAATTGAGAATCTCTTGTCTTAAGCAGTTGCTTTATGATACAAATAAAGCAAGGAGAAAGAAGATTTATGCTTCCATACGGAGGTCAGCCTGGCCATCGTATCATTTCATTACACTTATCTAAGGCATTCAGCACCTTAAGCTCACTGCAGTGGTGCAGCTCTGACGCACGGCTGCATCTTTCTGACCTCCGTGACCAGGGCAAGCACCACAATGTATTTCTGCTTCCTCTTGGACCTACAACCACATCACCGCCTGGCTCTGCCTAAGCATGTTATTCTGCCCACCTGGCTGTCACATCCAGTGTGGGTTTCCTTTACCAGGAAAATATACTGTAAGATAATTGCTAGTACTTTTTGAGGAATAAAAACCTCAAAGTGCAGGAGCCACAATACCTAGTTAGTAAAAAATAGCTTACATTTTCAAAGAGACTAGTGATTTTAGCTGCAGAGCCTCTGAACAATTTTGAAGCAATCTGGTATTTAAAGAGAGAGGAATCAGCTGCCAGGGGCATGTCTAAAACCATTAGTTGCTTTTGAACATTTGGGTGTCTCTGTAAAACACCAGTCATTAGGTACCACAATAATAAGAGCCTTAATAAGGTTTGTAGCATCTCCAGGCATATGTCACGCCTCAGAGTGAAAGGAAAGCCATTTCTCACTCCGTCTTCTCGTCTGTGTCATGCCACCTGCCATGTAGGATATGGTATGTCACAGCTCAGAGGAGAGGAAAAAAAAAGAGAGAAGAAAAGGCTGCATGCCTTTCCCATCCCTGCAAGGAGCAACACATTCCTCTGTGTCCCCCAGTATTTGGCTTCCCGTTAAAGCCAGTAGAATTCTCACCACACACTAACATTGCATTATTTTCTTTGTCTAGCCTTGTCCAAAACTGCTACAAACATTCATCACGTGATATTGTAATGACTGCTGGCACCGGGGAGCGGTTTGAGGAGGAGAGGGCAAACATCGAGAAAAGGTGTGATGCAAGAAAGAAGTGAGCTTGAGTGAGGCCTTTGACTTTGAGCCTCACCATTCCTTCCCCCCCACGTTTCAGCTGTAAGAAAGGCAGGAGATCCAGAGCAATGGCCAGGGCCAAAGCGACAGTAATTTTAGGCACAGAAGGGCACAGATAGGCCACTCTGGGGTATTGCCAGGAAACAACAACCAGGGGAGTGCAGAGCCACATCTCAGTAGTGTATCAGAAGGCAGGGGCACAGTAGCAACCATCCATTTCTCATTTCCCACCACCACTGAGGAAAGCAGCACAGCAGCATCAAAAATGGTTTTAAGACCAGCCAGGCAAAGGTTTGGGGGAGCAGGGCTCCCATTCCCATGCAGTCAGCTATTGGGCTGGTCCAAGTACCATGGAGGAAATAGCTGCAGCTGAGGATTCAGCCCATTAACTAAATGTCACCTCTGTCAAGAGAGGGAATATTTTCTCCATGTAGCTCTTGAAATCTAAGTAAAAGCAAACAGGGCACTGTTTTTTTTTTTAAACAGCCTTAAATTCTTTCCTTCATTAATGCCATACAACAAGGTCTCTTTAAAATATAACCATTTAATTTCTTCAACAAACTGTGGAGGTCTCCATCTATTTGTGATAAATGCACTTTATTTTGCACCTGATCAACAATGCTGGCAGAAGCAAAGCTTCGTGGCAAAGAAATCATTATCAGTAACTGCAAAAGGAGAGATTTAATTTTTGTTTCAGAAAAGCCCTAATTGTGTCTTGTTTTGGTTTGTTGTTTTTTTGTAACATCACACTCCTCAAGTGGCAAACTGGGCACATGATATGCAGAGGTGACAGGAAATGAGTGGTTTCAGGAGCCCTTTCTAAGACCCTATCATAGATTTCATGTGGGTGTCTGGATAACAACAGGACTAAAATAGGAAAATATTCCTTCTAAAAATCCTACAAAATGAGTGTTTCTTAGAGAAGAAACCCAACAAAGAGAATTTGATAAGACAAATGGCAGATTAGACTTGTGTCTAAAAACTGGCAGAACCAGTGATCTCCTGGCCCAAAAATGCAGTCTAGGGGAAAAAACTCTGGTCTCTGCTACAGCTGCTAAAATCCGGTCAGCCTCCTGGCCTCAGAAGTAAAACTAGGTTCAGTGTGGCTGGGAAGAAAGAGGTGACAATATTATTAATCTTATGACACTGTTTGTGTTAACATCTTTTTTTGTGCAGAACATGTTTGTATTTCAATTGGCAAAGTATTTACAATGAGACTAGATATACTCACCACCAAGGGCAATTAATTCAGGGTTATAAAGCCTGTGTTTTAGAACTGGCATGAATAATTCAGTGTTAGGTTGTTTAAGTGTGTTTTGTAAAATAGAGCTGCAGCTTTTGTTTTTCTTGAAAGCTTCTGGAAAAAAAAAATGTAATTTCTTTTTTTTTTTTCCCTTCACCCCTGGGGAGGGCAATGGCCTTTTGATGTTCCAAGCTGACCTTCATTCCTTGCTTGATTCCCACTGACTTGAAGAAAACAGGGCTCAATATGGGATGCTCACATGTGTGGGGAGTACAGCCTGATCCCTGGGTGTCAAAGCCCACCAGATATGCTGTGGTGCTTCAGACTGCTTTAATCATTACCAGCCCTGCTGGATTGCAAACTTTCACAGTGCTGATAAGCAGAAGTGCACATACATAAGTGCAGGGTGCACGCTTTAAGTGCAAGCCTAGTCTGACTAATGACCTTACGGAGCCAAGGGGAAGGTGTCTGTGCTGTGTCTACCCAGATCTGCTTCAGGCTTGTTACACTGCAACCTAAGAAATGAGCCTGGGTAACCATGCTTTTTGTTTAAAACAGATATCCTTTACCATCCAGACCCAAAAGAGAGCAAAAGGGTTGTGTCAGGTGCAGAGCTGCAATCTTCCTAATGGTTACATCATATCCTCCAGAACTTCGTATTTGCTTTCTATCAGGAAGTATTTTAAATCAAGTAGAAGAAAGCAAGAAACAGTATTTTGGACAGTTTCAAACTGCTGTAGTAAGGCTTTATCTCAGGTAATCAATGCCAATTATGTAAACCCTGCTGCACTTGGTACCTTGACGGAGCTTAGGCAACTGCAGGGACTTTTTCCCCCCAGCTAAGTCTCAGAAGCAGAAAAATAAATACAGTTTGCCCCAGGGATCTGTGTCCTATCTTGAGCAGAGGGTTCCATTATTTGTGCTGAAATAGTCTATAGCAAATCCTTCAGGTTGTACAGACTGCTCAAGGGCTAAGGACAGTCTTTACAGTGTTTGATGTATGCACTGGAAGGGTCGTTCCCAGTATCCAAGATGGGGCACTCTTGAGCAGTTCAGAAAATCAAGAAGGCCCTATCAAAAATATTCTCCCGTGACAGTAAAGATTAGGCCAGTCATGCAGGTCTTGGTAGGAGTTGTACTCTGAGAAGCAAACCACCTCAAACTGACATGTTGGTGCTTTCACTGTCCACCCAGGCTCTCTTCAAAGGACAAAACCTGGTGTTACTCACATGGTAGCTGAGTGAAGCCTCTTCAGGCTAGAACAATAACCAGTGCTAGAGACAGTCTCTGCATCTGTTCACATGCCAGAGGCGAGAAGAATGAATTGTACAACTGAGATGTTGGATTTTGTACATTTCTGCCCCAAATTCTTTGTGCAAGTAAGCCACAACACCTCAGAGAAGTAAGGAGGTATGTCCACAGCTCTTCTAAGATCATACAGATTTTGTCACGCTCACCTAGTGCTCTTTCTGGAGACCTCCACATCAAGGATGTATTTACTGCCATGAGACCATGGTCCATAAAGCTTATAGAGAAATATTTGCACATGGTAACTCTCTGTTTTCAGTACGTAGTTCTGTGTTTCTATGACCAATAAAACAGTATGGTGATCTCCACATCATCTTTTCTCCTTGGGAAATGGGCAAATGGGAAAGTCAGTATTGAATATTTGCAGTAACTTGTGCAGTTACTGCAAATATACAGGCTGTCTGCGAGGGTAGATTAAAGATTATTATTTAAAGGGAAGCAAAAGTGTGCCCAAACCATAATTTGGAGTGGCATTTCTCTTCAGAGAGAAGAAAAAAAAAAAAAAAAAAAAAAAAAAGTACATCTTCATCTGTTACCTCTGTGGTACTTGTTATATGGTTGATCTATTGTTTTCCCTGGAGTGATAAACCTCTGACAAATGCTTGGATGCGGCACTGCACGGCAGCGTTTAGCAGACTTGTTTCCTCGTTAGCGCTCTGTCTTTCTCTTTGTCTGTGCTGCAGCATGAGAGAGGCTGCGTGAATCGCTCAGACCTCATGCATCCCAGGATCTCTGGCTGACAGAGGGACACACCAAGTGCTGTGGGAGTGTGGGAAGGGAACAAATTGACAGGCAGCCAATGGGAAACAGAGAAGAAAGCATTTTTACTGCACTATGTTTACAACTTGTACTTTCTCAGATCCTAAAAAATCTGCTGTTTTGCCTACATGTCTGCAAGACATTACAGTTCAACTCAGTAAAAAATCATACATGCACAGTTATGAAAGTAATAACTTCCTCGAACAAATGCATGCTGAAATTCAGGTTAGGAGTGGCCTGTAAGTTCTAGCAAAATGGAAAATTTACTGAAAGGATCCTCAGATTACTGAGCTAGGATAGTGAATCTGCAGCCTGCCCCTTGTTCTAATTTTCACACCACAATATTTTATCGTCTTCTAAATCCTATTAAAGATCTCTAAATTGATATTAGGCTAGCATAAAAGGGGGGACACGTATACGTGCATGCATGTGTATGTACTTATCCAGCTCCCATTTCTCCAGTTTTGAAAGCAGTTGATGTACAGAGCAGCCAGAAAATTACGGCAGAGACACTGCAAGTTTTTCCTGGGTACGTTGGGGTGGAAAAATATCTGCAGACCTCCATCCTTTTCTCCTGCTTGTTTCCTTGTTGAAGCTGTTTTAGCAAAAGGTATTGCATGCCCACTCCACTCCGCATACCTGTCCTCAGCAAGACAAGGAGCCACTTGCTCTCTGGGGTCTCTGCAAATGTGGTTCTGTCATACTGTCAGTCCAAGTTTTTTTTTGCCTCAGCCAACTAGACTTTACTCAACGATCACAAGCAGGGCTATATCAGATACACAAAAAGTACCTTTCTCCTGTGCTCATTTTAAGACTTAACTATGACTACCCTGCTTTGGCTCACTGAAGCCAGCTCTGTTGTCTATCTATGGAGCCAGAAGTTGTGCTTTGGTCCCACAGTGATCTCTTCCTCACACTGCTGGCTTTTGCTAGCAGCTGCTCTGGTAAGGCTCGGTGCGCTCTTGTGGTGTGTGCCTGGCAATTGCTGATGCTGTGGACCTTCCTCATCCATCAGTGGGGAGAAGCAGGCCCTGACAAGCAGACTTCTCACATTTTCAGACTTATTTATTTCTGGAATTAAAATAACTGAGAGTCCAGCTCTTAATGGATATAAAGTGCATTCAGAAAACTTAATTTACACCAAACATATTTTCCAAAAATGGATTTGTTCATGGTAAATAATTTATTACATACGTTCCGAAATATTGACCCAGGGCTTCCTTAAGGCTCCTTTATTATATGATAGATCAGTTTTATGTATCTTACAGCAGTCTTCTCAGACCTTGTTTCACTAACAATGCCATTGCCTCTGTTTTCAACACACACCTAAATTATATTATTTATTTTCTCTTGTTTTTCATCTGTATTTTCCTAATTTTTGATCTTCTATGACTTGCAATGTGACAGAAATTTCTTAAATTTACAGTACCTCTGATAACAAACCTGGTGCAGAGCTCACACTGGAGCCTTCATTACAACACCTTAACTGAGTATAGTCAGCCCAAAGGATAGTGCATTATGAAATGCTAGGAGTATTTACCATTAGTTGTAGTACTGCTGCTACTGGACAAGGTACTAAAAGAAATATCAAATTTTTTAATTGATTTATTTTGAAGAAAAGATTTGTAAAATGAATGTAAAGATAAATTTAAGATTGAATTAGTCATACCTACTGCTTCTCAGTTAATAAGCAATAACAAATCTATTGGACATACTAGAAGACTAAAGAACTTCTTTAGTCTTCTTCTAGGTGCTGTTCTTGTAAAGAGCTAAAGGTATGAGCTCACAAGTGATGAACCAGAAGGGGTGTTTGGTCTCGAACTGTCAGAACAGCAGCAGTATGTTGGATACTGCTCATGTTCTAACTCTTACTCCCCATCCTTGCCAATGCAGGATGGCTTAATGCCTTCACAGGGATCTTCACAGTGGGTGCAAATCATCTTTGGTTTTAGACTTGAAGCAAGAAAATCATACTCATGTCACCAGGTTTTGGTGTGAAATTTCCCAGCAGATGTTCAGTGAGCTGCTTTAAGCTGCACCACTGCAATCTTTCTGACCAAGCAGGTGATGCACCTTCTGCTACAAAAAATAAAATAAAATAAAATAAAATAAAATAAAATAAAATAAAATAAAATAAAATAAAAAGGTTGAAGAATGCTACACTTACACAACATGTGTGTAACTGGATTTAGAGTATAATCAGTCTAAATAACCTAGGGCTCCTTCCCAGGAACTTGCATGGCTCCTGCAGTCAGGCAGGATGAAGCTTACCTGGACACAATACTCATGTACAAAATTTGAGAATCCATGCTCTTTCCCATGCATGTGAAAGTAGGAGTGGACAGGTTTCACCTGCTACAGACCAAAGACAACCTAGAAATAGACCCAAGACTGAGTGAGGTAAGAGGACAACTTTTATTTATAAAAAGTAATTCTAATTCCAGAGGGTTTTTGTTTTTCTTTCCCTTTTCATCTAAGTCCTTTTGTTTATCAAGACCACACAAAAATGAGAGCTCTACAAGCAGACTGTATTGCATGCACTAACACCAACTACTCCCTGAAGATGGTTCTTGATAAATAGATGCAGAAGGTGATAAGACAAAGGTTAAAAAAAAAAAAAAAAAAAAAACATTATCTCTTAAATTCATACAGAGGTATTGCCTAAAACGACCAAATTTTCTCCAAAACCTTGGTTCTTCAAGCCTAATTAAAGCATTTAAATTGCATATAAGTAGCTTATTCATTTGTTGTTGATTTTTTTGCTGTGTTTTGTTTGTTTGTTTGTTTGTTTTGCTGTTGTAGCTGAGGTGCTTTGCTTCAGGGAGCAAAACAGACAGCAAAGTCGCAAAGCTTCCTGAGCCTATTCCCTACTATATAGTAGCATACATAATTGTTTGGAGCCACAAAATATTCTAATGGGACCAGATTATGCAAATACATTAAGTATCTCTTAAAATCTTCCAGAATTATATCATACTATCCACAGCAAAATATATATAGAAAGAAGATTGACTGGTTTACATATGCATCGTCTTAACCATTTTTAAAGTATGTTTTGCAAAAGGAAAAAATGGAAAAGGATCATGATACATAAGTCTCAGTCTAGGTTACAAAGTTGGACTGTTGGTTTTCTCATGGGATATAACCCGGTGGCAACTGATATTTTGTCATCTAACCTTACCTCAGCCTTCGCACAGTTGTCTCTTCCCCTTGAGCCAGGCAGACCTAAGCTGTCAATTAATAGATAATGTAAGTTTACTTAGTTGTCATGTAATGCTGTTATCCATGTGGAAATACATCAAATGTCCTAGTTTGCTCTGGCTATGGTGCTTAGTAAAAATCTTCTCCCATGGGAAGCCTAGGCTTGACAAATGCCCGAGGATTAGTCATAGTCAGCCTTCTCTTTGTGATGCAAAATGACATAATCATTGACTTTTTCAAATAGTGTTACACTTCTACTTAATACAGCAAAAGAACTGAATCTTACGTTTGCGAATTGTTTGGAGCATATGAATTTGTTACTGAATGCAGATGTCTTGCTTAACTCTCAGGAATAGGAAGAACACTATAACCGAAAGAGTTGCTTAGATTTTTTTATAAATTCAAGAAAGTCTATAAAAACTGCTTTTTATTTCATATTTATACATGCTTTTGTATCATATTGCTACAGTACCAAATAATCAATAATTTTGATCATTATCTTCAAAAATGACCTGATCATGTACCAAAAGCAAGTTTACAAAGTACAGGTTGATAATTTATTGTAGTAACTGTATACTTTATTTATATTATATACTTTAAAGAGAGGCATAATATTTTTTGTCTTAAGTAGGATCAAAATTCCATTTAAATGCTTATTTTTCTTAAATCCCAGCATCCAAAACATATGGAAAAAAATTGCCTCTAGGTATTGACAGTTGTTGCCTTTATCATACTGTGCATCTAAATTCCCAAGAATGATTGATTTAACGAGGTTTGCACATTAAAAATCTTTTTCTTTTTTACAATAGAGGAAATCACAAGAAAGATTAATGCCCTCTGCATGGTGCCACTGAATTAAAATGTCTTTCAAATGTCTTCACTCCAGGAACACTTTGCTATCCAGGCCTGTACTTAGTAAAGCTTTTCTCAGTGTAAAGAATGTATTAGTCATGGGTGATGATGCTGGTGTGCTGTAACCTAAATACCTGGATTATGCATATATTAGGACAAACTGGGCACTTTAAAAAGCTTTGAAGAAATGTTCTTTTGCACAGGTTGGCATAATGGATTTGATGTCAGAAATGCGTGAGGCTATCTGAAGGTATGACATGCGGTCTTGACAGTTTCCCATTGTATTCCTTGCTATTATCTGACATGAAACTAAGTAAAATGCTCTGCCATAGCTTCAAAACTTTCTTATGCATAAACTTTCTGTAGAATTTTCTTTGCCTGATACAATACGGTATCATCCCAGCATCTATGGCACTAATGTTGCGCAAAAACTGTATTTTCTAGATTTTATCTTCTTTTACAATCATGAAAAGTATGCTGCTGATCCAAACACTTTCACTGTGTTTATACATAGATTTGGGATATGTAGTCTTAGAGAACACCTCTAGGGCAAAAGGTCACTAACCCAGTTTAATATGCACTACTGTTTAAGGCCAGAGCTTGCATCCATGCAGCATATTGACATATCATGGAAAAAGATCTTTCCTATCATACCACACTTTCTAACACACACCCAAATTTAACTCCACTGAATCATAGGATCAAATAAGCTGAACCTGATAGGGACCTCTGGAGGTCATCTGGCCCAATCTCCCAGCTCAAGCAGGCAGTTTTTCCAGATACGTGCCAAGTAGAGTGCGGTAATCACATTCCCCATCTGCTGGTTGCGCTCCTGCTGATGCAGCCAACAAACAGATCACTGGGAATCAACCCACAACCATAACTTCAGTCCATGTTTAGAAAAAGCAAAAGAACATTCACAGGCATGGCAGGAGTGTTTCCCTAAAGATTTTATGCATAGTTACAGAAAGAAAAATGTTGATGCAAGACAGAGAGAATAAAAAGTGAAATTATAGACCCAAGCAAAATAAATGAGCACAAGGAGACATTAACAGAATATTCCAAGCTGGATAGTGTTGAGAAGTGAAATATCAAAGAAACAACTTAGAAACTGACGTGTGCTTTCAACAACAAATACAGTTCCTCAGACAATATATGAAAATTTGGTGCTCTCTGCCATCTACTGTAATTACTAAAACTCACTCATTACATCAAGTTTAGCAATATGTCATGAGTTCCACCCAGGCAATTTCCCATTATCCTTCATATTCTACAAACATATAGTAAGAGACAGCACCTGTCATGACAAGCCTTAAATGCACAAAGTAGAAGATAGGAGAAAACATGGAAATGAATCACAGAGAGAGACAAGTGATTAAGTTTTTTAAAATAATTGAAGTGATTTTGAATCTTTTCATGCTTGAAAATAATACCCAAATAGCAAATGGCCCAAGGACAGCTGGGATGTATGTTGCAAAACGAGATACTTAGCAAATATGTTCTGAGTCTCTATCCTGAGCCTTAAGCAGAGTCCCACATACTATAAAATACACTGATCATGAGGCAGGAGTGCAGCATTGCTGATACATCCTTCATGCAGTTTCTTAAAATTTTAACATTCTATTTCAGGTGGGTTTTTTCAAAAGAAGAAACAAGAAAAGCTTGTCTCAGAGAGACAGTATGGATAAATGCCGTCCTATCTCTGTTATTATTTCTAGGTTGAAAAAGAATTTTTGAAACAGCTTCTGTTACTATGATCTCCATTAAAAAAGAAGCTAACTACAATCCTGGAATTTCAAACAACGAAAACATCAGATAAACCCATAATATGGCACGCTCAATTACATTTAGTTGATAAAAGTAAATTACAAACATTCTAAAAAAGACAAAAACATGGAAAGCTGTTGATTCTAGGCAGTAAGCTCTTTCACAGCCACGTAGGGAATAATTTTTCCTTTTCAGCACCCTTGATCTCTGACAAGCAGGGCAGAAAGACTGGCAGGTCTGAAAAAATCAGCTGTTTTGGGCTGCTTCCTATGGTGATGAGCCTGGTGGCTCTCCTACCCACTCCCCTACAAAACCAAAACAAATTCACACAATACTGAAAACACTGACTCTTCTGCTTTATCCACTGGGGGGGTGAAGGAGAAGAGGTTAATCGATAACTTAAGAATGTTTGCCATCCATTTTTTAAACTGTCCCTCAGTAGGCAGCAGAAAGTGTTGCCTTTCCAGTGGTAGCATAGGTGAAAGGAGATAGTGATCACTATTCATTAGATGCATTTTTAGCTGTGTTTTCTATACTACCAAAATGTTTTTTGTTCCTCAAATATTTTTCAACTCTCCTTCAACTGAATTTAATTCTGTCCTTGCTCTGCATATATGGCCATGAAGCATAAGCAATTTGTCTCTTCCTGGACCAAATAAATTTAGTTCATATAGAAATGAAATCAGTTACAGATTGTAAGCTGGTAGTTTGCCCCACTCATTCTGGGGGCAGTATTCTCCATTATGTCTACAGAAATGCCGCAGTATCTATTAGCAAATTCTCAGAAAGCAAAGAAGTGATTTCCTTGTCCTGCTTTTATATTGTTTTTTTTTTTTCCCCATATGTGAAGCATGACTTTTATTCTTTCATATTTTTAAGAAATTATGTTTTTCCATAACATGTTGCTTTGCTATCGAGTCTGTTACACAAAGGCTTTTACGTGTGTACATATTTATCCAACAAATTCTCTTATTTTTCTTTCTGCCTACCCACTTGTCTCACTCATTCCCTTTTTTTCTCTCAACATTTTGTTCTAATCTGGGGATAAAATTGAGCTCTCTAAAAATGGAAAGTTGGCTCTTCAGCATTACACTGTCTACATTTCTACCTTCTTCCTGGCTTATCTGCATGAAGCCATGTCATGCACGTGCTTTATTTTCATGTAGCTGGCTCTCAAACACTGTGACAGTTTCATTTCCAGTAACCACTGTCTGATTTTATGAAAACTTTTCTCATGATGAAGCACTTCAAACCAAGTAACTTCCAAATAATACAATGTTTGTTACTGTGTTCATTCTTAACATTTCAGTACGTTTAGGATTGTCATCGTATTTTAATTCAGCAGAGCTAATGTGTCATATGAAGCACATATAAAAGTGGTTTTGTATTCATTTCCAATAAAGCACTGGCCAGACAGCTTTACGCATTCTGTCTCAGCATGAAATATTGTCATGCCTGAGCTAATTCTTTTATGACAGTGATCATCCTGATAAGTGAGTATCTGTGAAACCATCTCTTGCATAGATCCTCGTGAAGATAATAAATGATATTTATCTTTTTCAGCATTGTTGTATATCCCTTGTCATTTCATCTGTGATGTATCTAGCTAGAGATCAATGAATCCAACCATGACACTAAATAGCTAAACAAGCCATCACACTCAGTGTATGACAAATCTCTTGCTGTCTCCTGCTTGCTCCAAGTCTGCCTCTCTGTTAAACTTTTTGTGTCTGGGAATGGGCCTTCTGAAGATGGGTTTTAAAGAGTACCTGTATCTAAATTTCCATCAACATTGCCATATGATATGGACAAGAGGTTAACTTTTCGGTTTGGCTTGCAGACTTGAAGGGAGACAGAAAGAAAGCTGCCTTCTGGGTAGATTGGGCCACTTTGTCCTAAACTGAATTTGCAATTCAGTGCACCATTCAAATTTCCCCTCATAGAAAATGAGTTCATCAAACTGTTCAGAAAGGGACAGTACTTTGAAGTTCCTAAATTTCTGTCCTTATTTTCACTTTTCTCCTCAAATGACACCTGTTCTTCCCCTGTTGGTAGAAACACTGTTCCTGCTGCTGCTAGCTATGAAGTTTATGTTCTCTCACCTCTCCAGATACTCAGCTAACTCCTGAAATGTGATGGTAGAATGAGGAGGAAAGTGTCTTCTGAATTTCACAGAGAAAAACTCTGCCCTCATGTCAAGTGCCAGGTTTCTGCTGTAGAGATAATCTGCTCATGCCACAAGTGAAAAGGCTGCTAAGCTATCTAGGAATGTAGCAGAAATATCAGGAGGCAACAATAGCTTTCCTGAGGAAGAAACCCCAAACCTATGAAATTTGTCTGGTGATCAACTTGCCTTGATTGCACAAGTATCTTCCAGGTTGGATGAGTTTGATGCTTGCCTGCCAATTCCATGACTTAGTAAGTTAGTAAGCAAAGTAATAAAAAGAAGGACCTGTTCCATATTTTTATTCCCTAGTTGTTGATTCTTTAGCAATCAAGGTCACTGCCAAACAAACATGAAGTAACGTTGCTTTAGGTTAACATAGGAAGCAACAAACTTCACAGATCAGCATGTTGTTGGCTTAACTTGAAAATGAGTAATTTGAACTTCCTGTGATTAAACTGGGGAAGAAAAAAAAAAAAAAGGAGAAGAAGAAGAACAAAAAACACAAAGCCTTTGTCTTCTGTTTACCATACTCTGTGAACACTATGGAAAAATCCTAAAACATTATATAATTTTCATTTAAGAGGAGCACAGTACAGCTGTTAGAATCTGCAGTTGGAAATCTTGTGGTGTTTCCCTATACTAATCAAAGAAATCTAGCGCTGAGATGCAGGGGACATTACTAGTTTTTTTTTTGTTTGTTTGTTTGTTTTTACAAGGGAGGACAGGAGGAAAATCTCACTGTTTATTATCTTTTTTTCATAATCCCTATATTATGACCCTATTAGGGCTCTCAAGCTCCTCACAGCATCAAAAGTACTCAGTTTTTCAATAGGTTTCTAAGCTCAGTTTTGGACTCCAGCTTTGTAAAACTTACTCCCCAGGTAATTCCTGGCCAGCAGGAAGTTGCTGTAGGTTTATCATACAGAGCAGGACTGTATTGGAATCACTGGGCAGGGGCACAAGAGAACTACAGAACTGTAACCAGACCTGCACTAGGGCCAAACTCAGCTGCTTGCTTGCACCTCAGAAAGCATCTACATAGGAGATATGTTACAAGAAGTCACCATGCAGCAGATATTTTCAGCAGTGTCTTCAATGGTCAACAGAAAGGAAGGGTCACTTGCGCTGGTGAGAAGGAAAAATAATTCAGAAACATAGTAGGATTTGACAGATATTAACTACCTTTTCAAGAGATTTTTTTTTTAATATCTGAAATGTTATGGCTCATTTTGAAAGTAGAAATCTTAAAAGGATCTAAGAATAGTTGTTTCCACCCAGAAGCAGTCACTACTAAACATCTCCTGAGATCTGGGTAGAAAATTTTCCATCAAGAGACATTCTTTTTTACCAAAGCTTCATTGTCTGAGTGGTGACTGCAAAATTCATATCTGCCCAGAATTTGCATAAGTGGGAAGAAAGGGCTGATTCTCTCTGCAAATAGGCACCAATATACCCAGACACTAAATTTGGAAGCACAGGTGTAAATTTTGGATGTGGTTTGTAGGTGGAAACAGCTCCTTGTATCACTGGCAAGCCCTGCCAACACCTCCCTCCTACAGATGACATGAGAGTCTTAGGGAGATCAAGACGCCAGGAGATCACCTGGGCAGGTCACCAGATCCCTCTGTCCATGACCTGCTGATGGGCAGGGAAGTTGCTCTCCTCCCTGTGAGATCTTCCAGTCTCACAATGCCTCATATTCTCTTAGGAGTGGCAAAATACCAGTTTTGTCATTCTTTCAGACAGATTTCACAATGAAGTTCAAACACTTACAATTCAGTCCGATGATAACACATATAAAACTATTTTTTTAGTTGAAAAAAATAAAATAAACAGTTAATTGATCTCCTCAGAAAGCAATTCAGAGACAGAGAATACTTTGCCTGGCCCAGAGGTCAGCTTCAGTTGCTCAACAGGTATTTGAATTTAACTGAATAATGTTTTATTTACTAAGAGTGCAGCCTGCAGTGAGATTGTGTTGGAAACTAACTGCTAAGTGCTTTGTCTGCATGGTCCATGCTGGCAATGCTGGCAAGGCTGCTGTAATGTGGGGAAAGTTTTTCTATTCCCAGTTTGCCCAGCCAGGCGAGCAGAGCATCTGAAATGGTTCTGACACTTCCAATGGAAAGATAGCACTACACCCTTGCAATTGATGAGCCTAGTCACTGCTAAAAACAGAAAGGAGAGTGATAATTCCCTCCAACCCATTCAATGCAGTGGTACTTGGGGGAACATTAAAGTAGGGGTGTGATCACTCAGTTATTCATACAAGAAAGAAATATCACTATGATTTAGCTATTAAAAAAGAAAAGAATCATAAAACCTCACAATAACAAAGAATCTTACCTTATTCTGTAACTTAAGGAATAAGATGTGAAAGAGAAAACAGGAGCCCTCCTCCTCCTACCACCTTTTGCCACATAAGCCAAGAGACAGGGCAAGCTAAGGAAACTGGAAGGTGTCCGCAAGATATTTTAAGTCTGAAGGAACAGTTGTTCTGTAATGCAACTGGCATTAGCATAACCACTGATACAACAATAATTTACAGAAAAATCACTGGTTGTACAGATTTCTAAAAGCTTCCTTTGAATAGAAAGCAAAGGTTCTTTAGTAAAAACTTCCACTCCTTTCAAGGGTGGATACCTCAAGTCAAGGTTCAAAGGATTTTCTTCCTTTTTTTTGGCAGTGTTGTTTTCTCAGTATATAATTTTATAATGATGTAACTTGCATCCCTGTAAATTATATTCCATGTGTCAGAATCAAATGCTCTTAAAATACTCTCAAAAGACACTAAATATATTTCATACATTCCTTACTAACTCTATGTTATAAGGTAATTGATACACAGCCCACAAAACATCTAAAAATACTCTTTCTGCTTAAGAGATGCCTGCAATTTCTTCTGCTGTGCATAGCTGCAGACCACAGAAACCTATTTGAAAGTCCAGTTAGGGTAACATTCAGGAAGTTACAGGGAGAAAACAACTTTTCACAACCTGAATATTTGCGTTACTTTATAGTAACTGCCAGCGTGTACAGAGTTCAGGGACAGAATAAATTTCCAGAACATCTTTTCCTAATGAAAAATATTTTTTCACCATTTTTGACATTATTGGGCTTTCTACAGTAAATGTTGTATAAATCTAAGTGAAAAAGGAGAAACAATTATATCTCATTTGCTATTAAGGATGTTTGTTTATTTCAAGCAGTGTGTAATCTATCCAGGAATATAAGCATTATTTCCAAAGTGTATAGACATCCATCACTTATTTTCTGAATGCACACAGGACTGGGGGATTTTTGGTGTTCTTTTTATTTCCTTACTACAGCAGTAGAAACCAGTGGCTTGTCCATTCCAATCCACCCAGATCTAAAGATCATAGAAGAGATCTCATGAAGGTAGGTCTCATCACTTCCACACTCCTGCATACTCCTACTTATTTTTTTGCTATGGCAACTTGCAAAAAAAAAATGTTCAGCAAAAGCAAAAGCAGAAGCATTAAGAGGAGTACATTTGCTCCAGATGCACAAATGAGGTTGTGAGGTAGGGGAGAACAGGAGAATGATTCAGAAGCTCTGAGGAGACACAGTGGCAGCAGCTCACCTCTCCTGGGGCAAAAGTCTGGGGAGGCTGCACCAAGCATAGGCTTGGGCTGCTGGAGCAATGAAATGGAGGTCCTTTGACTCATTACCTGGTGAGGGATGCGTCCCTGCCCTCCCACATATCAGGCCAGCAATGAAGATACTGGGCTGGAGGTGACTGTCTTGCTTAGTGCTGCAGGAGAAAGCAAGAGCACCACCCAAATTCCAAGTGCTAAAGGCCAAAGGTTTTCACTCACCTCTCCACAGTGCTAAAGGCCAGCAAAGGCACAGCATACACTGACTTCTTCTGCTCAAAGGCTTGGTCATTCCCAGCCACAGTAGAGGGAAGGAAATCACCTTGGTTGTCATTTCCACATCAGTGTCACCAGCAGACTCAGATCACAAGTGTGATGAAGGGATGGAACTAAATCTTTCATTGTCAATAAAAGAGGAGTCAGACAAAATCTTGAACATCATCACCAAGCACATTTTGTGTGAGAATAGGCTATTTTCTCCCTGCTTACTCTGCAAGATGCATAGAATGGTGGAGTCGGTGCTGCTGCAAGTAAATCACTGAGGTTAAGAGAAACACACTGCTGCTGTCTTTGAGAGTACCACTGCGTTTGGCTTTCTGGCTCTTTGTTTATTGGATCATAGAATGTCCCAAGTTGGAATGGACCCACCAGGGTCATTAAGACCACCTCATATCTCCACATAGGACCATTCAAAACACTCTTATTTATTTATTTGTTTGTTTTAATTAAGCATATGTATATATTCAGGAACCTAGAAAAAATAAATCTGCTGTGCAAGACAGAATAAAAACCATAAGTTAATAGAAAAGGAAAAAAAAAACTCTGCAACTTTAAGTAAATTGGTAGAGTCCTGCTTTTAATGCCTTGATAAAATATTCAAAGTCCCACTGAATGGAAGTACACAGAATATCTCAGGACAAGCTGTTATAAAATGATTATATAAATGGACTGGCAAAACCACTCAGAGAATTGATACATAGTATTTGGAAAAAAATATCTTGTGGAGCTCAATTTAAACGATGATGTGCATTTTTTTTAGAAACTCAAGGTTAAGAGAAGGTAGCAGAATCTGGCTAAATACCTAATTTCTCTTAGAAACTAGTTACCAAACTAAACATTTTGGTTCTGAGCAAAACTGGCATTTGTATTTGGGTCTTCTGGCTTCCTTAGGCTCAAGCCTCATTCTCCTACCCCCTGGTTCACAGCTGAACTCTAAAACATCAGATCTTTATGCTGTTCCCCTGATGAATGGCAAATAGGCACATTCAGCAGATCTCCTCAACACAAGACCCATTATCTTCTTTCTTCCCATGGAATACCACAGAGGAGCTATCATTCAAGAAAAGAAGCTTTTCCCCAAACAACTGCATTTCTGAGGCAGAAATCTCCCTATCATATAGAAAAAGAAGACAGCCATGTCTCACTGCCTCTCCTTTTGCAGTCCCCCAGTCTTGTGCTCCTTGACCTCTAGCACCACCTATATAACCCAGGTGAGTGGGCTGGCACAGCTGGGCTTTAAAAAGAGACAGGAGTATGCAGTGTGAGGCAGACATTCAAAGTTTACTACCTCAAAAACATGGTGTGAGGCCTTCATAGCCCTACTCCCTAGGTGTTCAGATCCCTGGTTTACCCAACTGCCCTTATTTCTTCTCTGCAAGCAGCTGCTCAACCCGATCAACAGAAATGCTACAACAGGGCCTCATTTATTTATTTATTTCTCTTCCAGTACCTGAAAGGTGTTTACAGTGAGAGCAGGGTAGGTCTCTTCTCACTGGTGACAGGTGACAAGACAAAGGGAAATGGCCTCAAGTTGCGCCAAGGTAAGTTTAGGCTGGACATTAGGAAACACTTCTTTACAGAAAGGGTGGTTAAACACTGGAATAGGCTCCCCTATATATAGGGAGGTGGTTGAGTCACCATCCCTGGCTGTGTTTAAGAGTCGTTTGGATGTGGTGCTCAGAGATATGATTTAGCAGAGAGTTGTTAGAGTTAGGGTACTATGGTTAGTCTGCGGTTGGACTTGATGATCTTTGACGTCCTTTCCAACCTAAGTAATTCTGTGATTCTATGATTTGTAAGAAGCACCTATGACAGCCTATCAGAATGGTGTGAGAGGTACAACATGCCTAAAACATGCCTCCTAGTGTTCCAGTATTGCTCTTTGACACGTTTGTCAGCACAGACATAGCCTTGGTACTGTCTGGGGTGGATGCTATCAGGGACAGTAACTCAACGTAATGGTACCCCTAGTGATCTGGCATGAAACCTCACTGGAAACCCTCACAGGCAAGAACAAAAACCAAACAAGTAGTTGAAACATGATAGATTTCCCCAGTTGTCCCCTTCTTGAAATTTTATAAGACTTCCATTTTGACACAATATTCTTTTAAGCTACAAGAGACTTGTTTGTATTGCTGAAAGGGGTTTTTTAATTTGAAAAAATGTTTAAATTAACTCAATCTACCAGTTTCTGGACTTTCTTACAAAACCACTTCTTCACAAAAGCGTAACTGAAAGACCATCTTTAGAAAATGGTTTTATTGTAAAATTTTGTTTTAAACAGCTTCTACATTACTTTAAAAAATAAAGAAATCAGAAAACACTCAGTGAACTCTGTTCTGGACTCTGTCACCTATAACAGGTATACTGCATGTGATATACGTGAGACATTCAGTCACCAGCATGGGATTTCTTTTCAGTCTATGTGTTAAGTGCACACATAGCAAGCACTATTTTCAGTGTTGGGTCCCTCACTACAGGAAAGACATTGAGACCCTGGAGCATGTCTGGAGAAGGGCAACAAAGCTGGTGCGGGATCTGGTGCACAAGTCTTATGAGGTGCAAGGATTATTTAATCTGGAGAAGAGGAGGCTGAGGGGAGATCTAATTGCTCTCTACAACTCCCTGGAAGGAGGCTGTAGCAGAGTGGAGATCAGCCTCTTCTCTCAGGTAACAGAAGTAGGACAAGAAGTAATGGCTTTAAGCTGAACAAGGTGAGGTTCAGGTGTGATAATAGGGAGAATTTCCTCTCTGATAGAGTGGTAGGTTATTGGAACAGGCTGCCCATGGAGGTGGTGGAGTCATCATCTCTGGAGTTATTCAAGATACAGGTAGATGTGGCACTGAGGGACATGGTTGGTAGACATAGTGATGATGGGCTGATGTTTGGTCTGGATGATCTTGGTGGTTTTTCCAGCCTTAATGATTATATGATTCTAGAGGTGCAGATTATTACACCCGTGCTACTGGACTACCCAGACTGCTATGAATACGTTCTCAGGGCTCTTGTGTGTACTAATTCAGGTTTATGCCACTGTGCACTAAAAATTTTCAGATGTGCATGCAGTGGTGAGATCTGAAATGGCACCTCTCGGCAGGTGAACACAGGCAGCCCAACCAGTGCCCGCATTGTCTGTGCCTGGGGGCTGGCAGGTGACAGGACAGGGGCTCCTTGATATACCAAGACACTCAGAACTTCTTTAAAATCCAAGTTTGTAAAAAAGCTGAAATAACGAGCTTTTCTTCAAAACACTTAATATTATAATAAAAAATATTTCCCTCAGTCCAATGTCACCTTCTTTCACTACTTTCACAAATACACAAAGAGATTATACCATAATTTAAAAACTTTTATCAGTAAAAGCAGAGAAAAACATGTAAAAGTTACTTCACATGCATTTAGCTTAAAGTGGAAACTTTATATTTCCAATCAACTTCACATTTTCATAGTTTAGCATATTTCCCTCTTGCACATCTTTCTCTTGTGTCTTGTTCCTGCCATCATGTAACTTTTTGACCTTGTGTATAGTACTACACATCCTAGTCTTCAGCATCTGTTTCCGATCAGCCTCCTCTCTTCCTTCCTGACTTGTCCCAGAGCATGAGATCCGGACACAGGTTGAGTAATTCCGGTGATTTTTTGTGTGTATGTGTGTATTTGTATACAAGCAGCAAATATATATATATATATATATATATTCTATATATATATTCTTGTGTATGTTTAACTATAAATATGTGTGTATAACAGAATATGTATTGTGTATACATAATAGATGTATAATATACATGCACACAGTTCAAAAGTGACATACAGAAAAGAGAGCCTTGCTTTGAGATAAATGAGTTGTATTTCATATAGGATGCTTCAGAATATTGCATAGAATTATCTTTTTCTTAAAAAAAAAAAAAAAGGGGAAAAAAAATAAAAGGAAAAAAAAAAAAACCCTGAAAATGCTTTTTAAAAGAAGTACCTCTAAGAGCACATATAAATACATGGGCTAGAAGCATTCCAAGTAGACCATGATGCAATAAACTTAACTGCTGTGTCATGGGCTAATGTGTGAAGAATTCCTGTTTTAAAAACTACTTGATTACTTATACTCAATCGGTGATTATTATGTGTTTTCTGGTAAGGGCCATTGGGTAAATGCATAATTAAAGAGTTATTTAAATATTCATTATAGGACTTTCTTTTTCAGCAAGTAGACCAACAGAACACAAAGTTGAGTGCCAGAGACAACAGCTACAACAGACTACACCCAAACAGTGCTCTAAGCCAGACTTCAAGAGTCAAAGGCCACAGCACTAAGACTGAGGCTGAAATATCTAACCGAACACGTAAGTCGTTGTCCTTAAATAAAAATTAAAAAAGAGGGAAGCAAGAGAGGAAGTGAATGGTCTATTAGTAAATTAATGTTAGAAGGTCAGCCCATATTTTTAAACTACACATCCTGATTTATGTTAATATATATATGATACTCTCTATTTTTATAGAAATGTAAGTTCATACTTCCTAAATTCCCACAGCAGAGATAAAGCAACTCTGTTAATACAAAGTGGCAAAACTGTCTAGATGCTCCAATTACACCACTGTTGTGATGCATGTGGAGTGTTGAACCGTAATCTGCTTTCATATATACTCTTCAGCAACACCATAGTGGGACAAATACAGGCACTTTGCTTCAGCTTCATACGCTGATTCAGTGATAGAATAAAGTACTTCACAGATTAGCTTAGTCTGCAGCACTTAAAGGTCAGGATTTATTGTAATGTAAATCACAAAGCAATTTTATCTTGACAGAGATTACATACTGTTACAATATTTCTCGCTGAATCTAGTGATGCGTTTGCTTTTTCTTTGCAACTGCTGTGGAAAATTGGACTTTAGCCCAGAAAAGGAAAAGAGATGGCGGCCTGTTTGATTTTTCAGCAACAACTTAATTTCTCTTCAGATTTTTCAAAACTCTGAAAGAAAGCTATTAAAGAAAACAGCAACAACAACACCCATCCATAAAGACAAGCAAATCTTGCTGGATTCGTGTAGATTTTAAGTAAAACATCTAATGAATTATTTTGCAGTATAACCGATACTTAATTCCTATTAGCTGGAACCAAATGATCTCATTACACAATGCTGAAGCAGCATCCTGTCATGTCATCCAGAATGCATTTATTTAAAAAAAAAAAAAAAAAGAAAGAAAGAAAGAAAAAAAAAAAGAAAAAAATATTCACAGCATTTATATTCTAGCTAAGATTGCAGTGGCAGAGAGCCAGTGCTCAAGCTGCTCTCAAGTGAGCCACTTTGGGTTACACACTGCCAGGACTGCAGGGCACTATCCCCTTCTCATGAGCTGAATAAGCTATTTTTTATCATGTCCATGGACAGTGGAAGTTTGTTGTATTAATGCACTACCTGGTCACAGCATTCATTACAATACATGAAAACTTGCACTTGTCCTCAGACTGGCATCAGATGGGCAAACCACCAATGGTTTCTCCATGCCCGATGAAAACACATCACAGCAAAGTCTGCCACATTTCTTAGGTGCCAAGCACACACACAACTCCAGTTAATGTAAGACTAAACTTTTTAGGGATGGAGTTGTGATGGTTTAAATACAGTTAAAAAATATGACAGGTGGAACCAGATGTGCTAGCAGTGCTCTTGGGGTGAGATGCTGCTCGTGCTGAATGAATTTAATGCAACCTTGCCTCAGATTTGAAAGAGAACAAGCAAGTACTTCCTTCATAGAATCACAGAATGGTTTGGGTTGGAAGGGGACCCAAGATCCACCTAGCCTGGCCTTGAGAGCCTCCAGGGATGGGGCACCCACAGCTTCTCTGGGCAGCTGTGCCCAAGCTGTGCCCTTAAACATCTAATCTAAAGTCCCCCTCTTTTAGTTTTAAACCATTCCCCCTTGTCGTGACATACCGTTGTGTAAAGCCCCTCCACAACTTTCTCACATGCTCACTTTAAGTAGTGAAAGGCCACCGCCAGGCCTTCCACCTCTCATCCTGCTGGAGACATTAAAGCTTTGCTGTTTTCCCACTCAGCCTTTCAAAGGTTAGCACTTCAGGACAAACCAGGCATTTCAGTGCACTCCTTTTAGTGCGGAAAGCAGAAGGGAGGAGGACAGGAAAACACAATACTGGGTGGAGAAACTTGGAGAAGGACAGCAGCACTTTTATAGACCGGTGTAGTTCAGCCCCGGATTGATGTGGTGACTTGATAAGATGTTAAGTTGCACAACTGTTTCCACAGACATACTATCACATTAATTGTGGACCCTCGAATGCTGCTAGACTTGTTCACGTCAGAGAGAGCTTGCAGCTAGGATAAACAAGATGCTGTGCCAGTGTACAAATCAAGTCTGGAATTTGGAAAGTCATTAAGACAATAAACATGATGCTAAGTTTACAGATTCACTTTTCCAAGCATAATCACACTTTAGGCTATATTAAGAAAGCTCTCTTTTTCTGTCAAAAATGCAGAGCTACATATAAACATACAGTTGTACAACTGCTGTGCATATTTTTATATTTAGAAGAAATGGTAAGTTAGTGGATCCTGATCTAAGTTCTGGATTCCTTTCACTAAATTTCCACCTTATAAATTTGTTTTTCTTTCATCAAGTAAGATTTCAAAATGCAAATATAGGAAAGTTAAATCCATCATATGCTCATGGCCTGAGCTCTGGCATTTCTACTCAGCCCGTCAGTATTCACAAAGCTTCCTTCTAACGAGCAGAAAAAGCAGGTGCTCCTGGAAAACAGCAATATTTAAGTAACTCTACAGTTTATGAAGCTTTGCATTTATTTCAATATGTGGTTAATACTGCAGTAATTGAAATGAGGGATCCTTGAGCCGTATTAGTATACATCTGAGAGTACCGAGTGTCAGATACCAAGAACAGCCCGTAAAAAATCGCAAGAGCTCACAGGAATTATGTTCCTGTTTTTGCTCATTTTTTTTAATTGCTCACATGGGGCTGAGTAAACAATGCAGTTGACCTGGCTAGTTTGGATTTAGGGTATATTTATTTAAACAGAGATTTTGCAAGCGATGAAAAAACTGAATAAATAAATAATGAAATAAACCTTCCGCATGAGTTTGAGACCACTCAATTCTAGCCAAAGAAAATGCATTTTAATCAATCTCAGAACACACAGGTTTGTTTCGGCCCTCTCTGTGACAAGATTCCTTGGTTGATTAATTTTAGCACCATTATCCTTGCATGTAAATACTTCTTTCCAAAGCTGAAAAGAAAAGCAGCCTCAGAAGCAGCCACTAGGCTCCTGTTTTTTAAAAAAACTCACATTTTACAGACTGCAGTCAATGTAGGTTAACAGCACGTTTAGGTAATTTTGATTTTCAGATCTGCTAATACCAATAAATAGTAACCTTTCAATGACTACAAATGGTATCTGATTTAAATATGTGACCCCTGAACATTTTTAGATGGTCATTTAACAATCAGATGTACAAAGAAACGAAATGCAACTAGCTTGCACCAAATAAAATCTGGGTCAAATGTATTACTGCAGCATTATAGCTCATTTACTCTTTTATATCTCTCATATTCTTGCGGATCACAAATCTTCACAGTAGCTTAAAAGCAGTTTCCACAGTTAGTAATTTCCTACTACAGTGCATAAGCTATGCTTGTTTCTTAGAACAGAATCACGTTTCTTTGCATGTTAACAAATGAGCACAATGTGCTCAGTGCAGACCCAAGAGCTCACTGCTTGATGTTTTCTGCAGAAGGGGTCCCATAGTAAGCCTCTAAACTACAGCATCCAGAAACAATGACGGAGAGTCCTCACAGTCTCCAGCACCACAACAAGAGGTACAATAACTGCACCGTATGGTGTACCTCTCCAGGAAGAGCCAGGCTGCAGGTACCAACTCAGTTCCATGGCATGGTTAAGTCATCACAAGTCTGCAAACACCAGCACTGGGATTACAGGTTACTTCACTGTGGATCAGTGAAGCACAAGCAGTTATGGTAGTGTTGGAATAAAGAACACCTACTCCAAGCTTCTGTCCTTCAACAGGTTTTGTGATGGCAACAACACTACCTGTTTCAGGTAACAACACCTTAGGTGGGAAATCAACTGCACTAAGTTTGCTTGAAATGACCCCAGTACCACAGCCCTTGGTGGGAAATGCTGTTCTCTGAGCTCTGGGCTGTGGTGATGCCTGTATCTGACATTACTGAGTTGTGCTGTAGGTACAAATTCTCACAAAGAGCAGCTGTGTAGCACCTTGGTACCAAAAGAGAACTGGATGCAAATTTTTATTCTAACCTCACCAGAAAAAAAAATGAAAAAGAAAAAAAAATGTATATATATATATCTGCATATATATCTGTATATATATATATCTGCAGCTACTGTTTTCATTCCCTGTTTAAGTTCACATGAATAATAAATACCTTGAGGCCTACCACAGATAGAATATCAAAATTCCTGGATAGGATGAAGCTAATGACTGCTAAAGCATTGGGAGTGTTGAGGATCTGTGAGTTTCTTCCAAGGAGGTTGGGGATGCTCCTTTTTTTGATGACAGCAGAGGGATGTGAAGGTCCCATGCATGTGAGGGACAAGGCCCTGGGCACTGAGATGCCTCACTCCCATGGCTTCCTGAGGAAGAGAGCTACAGACCCATCAGCCACAGGGATGTGATCTGAATATTTCATCTCAATACTCAGAACAATGCCACAGAAAAGGCCACTGAAAGGAATCAAAGATGCAGTTTGACAAAATGGTTTTTAAATGGTCACATAATACAGCTGGTCACTCATCTTTTACTCTGGAGGAAGAAAGTTTTACTTAAGTAATCAAAGATTCAGAATAAATTTTCATCCATTTAAGTACAACTAAATAAAAATAATCTTGTTGAAAATCATGTTACTGCATGGTATTCCCCTCAAATTTGGGTGGAGGGGAAATTTTTAAATTTTAAATGTGTGAAATAACAAGAGCTAATAAATCTTTATGTTCTTGTTCAAAAAAAAGTATGGTTACTAGAGGCTTTAGAAACAGCATGAAAGTGCTTTAGTGCAGGCAGTAAGAAATAACTTCCATAGTTTTTTTGTTTTGGCACACCCAAGAAACAACTGCAACACCTTGGAGTTTGAGTGCCAAATGCATCCTGATTGAAGCCTGCAGAACAGTAGCGAGAATCAAGGGACCAAGAAGGGGCACAGGAGAAGCAGCAAAAGTAACACCAGATTGAAAAGACTGCTGATCAAAAAGGCATTGCATTCCAAAATACCCACCATGGTTTGTTTTTTGACCTGCTCTCAGATGATGAACACTGAGGAGACAAGAGGATAGCACTGTTGCCTGTTGGGCAGGGACCAGCAGTTACATGTCCAGCAGAGCACCGAGATACAAGCCCAATGACGACAAGGTTGCACACTTGATTCAGGAAACAGTTAGGCCGTGGGTGAGGTATTTGGTAGTCAAGACACTTCAAAAGGTTGCATTCACCCCTCCACAGGAAGAAAGAGAACAAATTGACCCTCACATCTTCAAGGGAGTATGTATTATTTTAGTAAAACCTGCACATCGTGAGTAATGAATCTATTTTCTGTCTCTTTGCTTTCACTGCAGAATAAAAGTACAGGGTGACTCAGCATAGAGTTGTGAGTTTTCTGCATATGAGAAACGCCGTTTTTATTTCTGCTTTGTACAAGTTGCAGGTAAGTTGCTAATTTGCTATTATATGGGTGGAATAGCATACAGACTTCCAAAATGTGTGTACACACTGTAAGAGTGAAAAGATTCTGCTATAAAAATTCAACCTGATGTTTGATTAAGCTCTTGTCATTTCTACAACTTCAGATTGCTCTTTTTAGTCATAACAACAGGTCCCTCTAGTGGGTGAAAACATAAATGAAAAATCTATCCTCATAATTTCAAGTAGAAGCTTGTAGAAATGCGAGTGTAAAAAGGCTGGTTATCCTTTGTGCAACTTTCTGAAAACAAAGCACAGCTGGAGTTGTATATAATTCTGTTGAGCTGCTTCATTAAGCAATCAAATCACAATTCTTTCTGTTCCTTCACTATAATGGCACAGAAACTGCACCTCACAAACATCAAGTTTTAAAATACATACCTAATTTTGCTGCTAATGTTGCCCTGGCTAGATTGCAATCCGTTTTTCAGAAAGAATTGTATGGGAAAGACAACACATAATCTTTTTACAAAAAAATGGGTCAGAATAACACTTTTCCAAGTTATGATATTCAGTATTTCACAAAGTAACCAACTAGATGCTCTTAGCACTAAGGCTGATTTTATAAATGTGGCAGCCATTATAAACAGACACAATCAGTTCACTCACACAGCTCCAGATATCAGTACCTATTTTATTAGTGGAAGAAACCTCACCTCTGGCAGTGAGAGTTATGCTTTTCTTTGTTAAAAGTGGAAGGGAATTATCTGACTTCAAGTGGAGACTAAAGAGAAGAGCTGATTCACTAAACTCCTCTTCTGATGGCAACATTTTGAAGGGGATTATTTCTCATCATTAAGTATCTCTGAAGAAAGTGTCTAGAAGTTATGTGCTTTAAACCTTCAGACCTGTTCTTTTTTTTTTTTTTTTTCAAATGATTTTTTAGGGAAAGTCAGCAGCATGAGATGAATTAACTAATGTATTTCTGTACTGATAACCTTTTGCTTTGTGTCTGTGTCTGATTTGTTTTTATATACAGCAATGACAAGTACCTTGTAGATATTTCCTTTTTGCATTCCTTGGCACAGCACATTGCTATAGCATTTTGACCTATATCATTATAGTGATATCTTTCACTAAACAAAAGAGCCCTGGGGAATTACTTTCATTTAATATGTTTATTGATGATTTGGATGAGGGGATTGAGTGAATCCTCATAAAGTTTGCAGATGATACCAAACTGGGGGAAGGTGTTGACCAGCTTGCAGGTAGGAAGTCCCTACAGAGCAATCAGGACAGGCTGGATCACTGGGCTAAAGCCAATGGGATGAAGTTCAATGTGATCAAGTGCCAGGTACTGCACTTTGGTCACAGTGACCCCAGACAACACTACAGACTTGGGGCAGAGCGGCTGGAAAACTGTGTGGAGGAAAAGGATGTTGGGGTTTTTGTCATTGTTCAGCTGAACATGAGCCAGCAGTGTGCCCAGGTGGCAAAGAAGGCCAATGACATCCTGGCTTATGTCAGAAACAGTGCAGCCAGGAGGATCAGGGAGGTGATGGTTCCTCTGTTCTCAGTTCCAGTGAGGCTGCACCTCGAGTTCTGTGTTCAGTTTTGAGCCCCTCACCACAGGAATCAGAGTGCATCCTCAACAAGTTTGCAGATGACACCAAGATGGGTGCTGCAGTCGGTACACTGGAGGAAAGGGAGGAAAGGAGGAAAGCCACCCAGAGGGACCTGGACAGGCTGGAGAAGTGGGCCCATGAGAATCAAATGAATTTCAACTTGTTGCATTTGTGCCAGGGCAATCCCAGGTATTTATACAAACTGGGAGAAGAACTCATTGAGAATAGCCCTGTGGAGAAGGATGTGGGGGTCCTGGTAGATGAGAGGCTGGACATGAGCCAGCAGTGAGCACTTGCAGCCCAGAAGGTGTTCTGGGCTGCATTAAAGAAGGGGTGGCCAGCAGGGAGAGGGAGGTGATTGTTCCCCTCTAATCCACTCTTGTGAGGCCCCTTCTGGAGTACTGCATCCAGGCCTGGGGCTCCCAGTGCAGGAAGGATGTGGAGCTCTTGGAGAGGGTCCAGGGGAGGGCCACTAAGATGATCAGAGGGCTGGAGCACCTCTCCTGTGAAGATAGGTTGAGGGAACTGGGCTTGTTTAGCTTACAGAAGAGAAGGCTCCGGGAAGACCTCATTGTGGCCTTCCAGTACTTGAAGTGTATAAACAGGAGGGAAAACAGCTGTTTACAAGGGTGGATAGTGATAAGACAAGGGGGAATGGTTTTAAACTAAGACAGGGGAGGTTTAGTTTAGATATTAGGAGGAAGTTTTTCACTCAGAGGGTGGTGACACACTGGAACAAGTTGTCCAGACAGGTTGTGGATGCCCCATCCCCAGAGGCATTCAAGGCCAGGCTGGATGTGGCTCTGGGCAGCCTGGTCAGAGCCACTGGCTCTGGTTGGCAACCCTGCCCAAGACGGGGGGGTTGAAACTAGGTGATCATTGTGATCCTTTTCAACCCAGGCCATTCTATGATTCTATGATATGATTCTATGACAAGAAAGACATTGAGGCCCTGGAGTGTGTTCAGAGGAAGTCAACAAAGCTGGTGAAGGGTCTGGAGCACAAGTTTTATGAGGGGTGGCTGAGGGAACTGTGATTGTTTACCCTGGAGGAGGCTCAGGGGAGTCTTTACTGTTCTCTCTAGGTAGCTGAAAGGAAGCTGTGGCAAGGTGGGGATGGGCCTCTTCCCCCAGCTAACACCAACAGGACAAGAGGGAATGGTCTGAAGCTGTGCCATTCTAATGACATTTTTACAACTGGGATAGTTGCTGTGTTGCAACTCCTCCGTCCTCATTAGTGGTCTAGGATCACCCTCTTCCAACACCAGAGAAAACCATTTAAGCAAAGGAACGTTGAAAATTTGGTGCAAGTTTCTGTCAACAAAAGAAGTCCAAATTCTATTTGCAGCCTTCAAGACCACTCACTCAGAAACATGAAAAAATCCTTCTTGAACTTTTTTTTTTTTTTTAATTACAATAAAAATAATGCATTTGTAAGTAAAAAGCATTTCTGAAAAACATTCCAGGTAATTTCATAATTTCATCACTGAATTATTTTCTAGCTGCCTAGATGGAAACAGGTCTCTATTAACAATTATTAACAAAGTCCTTTCCCACTAAGCACATTCCTTATTCATTTAAGGGGAATATATAAGGAATTGCTTCTCTACTATTTGCTTAGAATTCCTTTATGTATACCTTTAAAAATGAAATTGTTTTCAAATTAGTAAGGGCTTGAGCAACAAATAACATCCACTGGCTAAACACATGTAGCATTTCAGAAAGACCTACATATGGAGAGTTTCCACATATTATACATCCTGAGTTCTATCACTTCTGATTAGTAGTAGCTGCCAGCACATTCAGTTTGCTTAGCAACGGTTTTACAGTAGGTGAGCCACTTGTGTTACCATAAGAGCAAGATACTTGCAGATTCTCAAGATGTTTATGATGTTTTTTTCCGACTTTCATTTTATTAGCATGTGTATGGGAACTGTTGAGTCACAGCCTGAACCACTGATTGATCACCTGAGGCAAGCACTGAGTCAGCTGCAGGAGCACAGGTGAAGGCAATTCTCTTGTGTGTCTGGAAGGGGTGGGGCCAGGCCCCACCTCTCTTAGATCCCATTTAAGGGCTGACTGCCAGTGAGGAAAGATCTCTTTCTGGAGATGGCTCCCTTTGGAGTTTTTGTGTAAGCCTAAGACATGTGTAAGCACTTCCATTTATTTTTGATTATCCTTTTCCACTGTTACAATCCTTATAGTTATATGACCTGTAAAATACCAGCCTAACCACACCAATCTGCTAACTGTCTATTTGTTGATTGTACAGCATGTAACATCTTAGTGGGATCTGTACAGATTTTCCCTCGGTATAACTTAGGGGAGATAGAAGAGCTCAAAATACTGACCTCTTATCTCTGCAGAATCATTCCTCTTTTCTTAGCCTGTGATGAAAACACTCTCAGCATCCCTGCAGACCTACTTCAGTGACAGTTAACTCTCTGCAAGAGTGCTATCAAAAATGATTCCTGCAGAAGTTTTGCTAGTACCAGACACCATCTTCTGTTCATTCCTGACCTAATGAACAAGACAAATTAAAATGCAGCTCTTACCTTGGATACAGTCATGTGTGAAGCAAGGCAAGTTGCATTCACAACCATTACTTGTTTAAGAGTACAACACAATTTGACACACACAAACTCAAAAACAAACAAACAAACAAAACCAAACCGAAACAAAAAAAAACCCACCTGTTTAGGCTAGCAGTGCATCCACCAGGTCCAAGTATACAAAAATCTGTAGCTGCGTGAGCGGTCATAAGAAGCTACGTGCAATCAAGGGAGAATAAACCCCTCCAGTGTAGTAACTCAAGTTAGTACACATATCCTTAGCCCCCATTCTTGTGTAATTCATGCTAAAAGCCTCTGCTAATTTCAACAGAATTTAGCAAGCTGTGACATCCCAAAACACACAGCCTTAAGACAGAATTCTAGAATTAGAAAGATTTGTCCACAACCAATTTCTTGCCACAGTGATTAAACATAGACCATCTTAAAGCGCTTGTCTCAAGCAGGAGGTGCCCATGAGCTATACCCAGGGACACAGATGCCAGCATGGACTTAGATGCCCCCCTCTTTGGGCTGCAATTCCTCCTGCACAGATGAGGCATATGTTGCCATTATCTGACTTTTGGTGACTTAACCATTCCACAGAAACTTTCCCAGGAATAAGTACAAATCAAAAATGCCTGGCATGACAAACTTAAGTTTGAGAAGACTGTTCTAAAATAAGTTAGCAGGGTAACATTTGGTATACAGCATGCTTACACTGTACTTCTACTCATTCCGAGGTTCTGAATTTCCTCAAAGTTACATGGGATTAATTAGAGAAGTGATAGACTTGCTGGCACAGTTAAACTGTTCTTAGTGGAAGCTCTTGATGAGAAGTTCTAGCGGATTTTACTGTAATGGATTAAGGCTTTCCTTTGGCTATCTTTCTGGACTTCTACCAGACACCAATCCTCTCAGAAGTAGGGCTGACAAAGAACTTATCCTAAGTACTGCAGTTCAACTTCTACCATTTTGATGCAGACCCACCTCCGCATTTCAAGTAGTATGACATACTATGTGTTCACAGTGCAGTTTATAAAGATGTAATTATGACAACTGTATCTTGATACTATTCTATGACAGACAAGATTTATGCATGTCATCAAATGACTATCCTCCTCTGGTATCAGACAAGGAATGAAAAGACAAAGAACAAGAACTCTAGGAGTACATGACAAATAAACTACCAAAAAGCACCAGGATAGATGCGAGTTCTACAAGTGGAACGCGTGTTAATTCTAGGGCCAAGCAGACCACAGGGCTTAGATTACCAAATTGTGGACTCCAGCCTGTAACAGCATTGGTCAGCGCGTATCATGGACAGCCAACATCAACTGCAACACTCACAGTGCACAAAACAGCAAGAAGCACAAGCTCAGTAGTCAGCAGCACAGAACAAACCTTGTTTTGGTACGGAAAAAAAAAATCACAAATCATGAAACACAGAAAAAAGGCAAGGGCAAACATCTGACAGTGTCACCAAACATTATGCGGAATGTTTCTTTGCTTCTTTCCTTCTCTTTCTGCACCACTCCAGCAATCTGAGTTTACAAGAACTCTCCAATTCACTGGCCTGCACTTACAGATCTTGGCACTGTTGTTATGTAGCCTGTAACAATTGCTGGCATATGCCATTTTAGTAGGAAAAAGGAAAGCATATTGCAAAAGTTTGGAATAAAACCTCTGTCCAGAGAAGAAAACGTGCATTTTACTGAACCAGTTACAAACGAAGAGAAACAACTATCAAGAAATACTTATCAGTCAACTTCAGAGAATCAGAGCAGTAATATCCCCATAAAAAAAATCATTCAAAACTCATTCAACAGCCACAATGGAGTATTAGAAAACTAGAACATTCAAAATAAGGGCAGGATACTTAGTGAAGAAGTGCTTTATGATGACTGCTAAGAGACCATTTTAAGTTTTCTACCACTTTCACTGTCTGCTGAAAATGTCCCTAAAACTGTTTCTGCAAGATGTTAACAGCAAAGCCAGGAAGTACTGAAGAAGACAGTATCTGCAGTTGCTCTTCACAAAGTTAAGAGCAGTTCATTTTCAAACATTATATCTTTGCCCTTCAGTATTCCTTTCTTAAACAAATCTGCTGAGATTGCAAAATATTTGTTAAAGATTTGTTTTTGCTTGGTTCTTTAAATGGTAGGTGTGGGTTTTTTTTTTGTTGTTGTTGTTGTTGTTTGCTTTTTGGTTTGTTTGTTTAAAAGGAAGCTTTACAGTTTGTTTGGTTTTGCTGTTGGATTCTAAAGCATTTCACATGACTGGGGGAGAAATTTGCTGTAGTTATGCTGAAGCAAGACTTTCTCCTGTCCTGGCATAGTCCTTCAACTCATTTTCCCATTTTCTTACACTTATATTGAAATCAGTATAAAAGAAAGTATGCCCATATTGAATGTACCAAATATTTCCTCATGGACATCAATATCCATACTGCAAATATTCCATGCTACTTACTGGTTGAGCAAGAGCATATTTATAAAATCAGTTTTCAATATAAAACAGAGGAAGATTTACTCAGAGTTTAAGACTGAGACATCAACTGACCATTAATGACTGCATTTCCTACTGAATACCAGAGTCCAACATTCCCACACTCCCACTGATTTCTTATTAATTTTATCCCTACCTTTTCTCCTAATCATATTTTCATCGTTAATTTTGCTAAAATCAAAATGAAAATATTTAAGCAAAAAGAACCACCCTTCCTAGCAAAATCTGTTCTGAAGATTTCTCTGAGTGGTCCAGGATGGGAATTCCAGTCAATGGTCACATACCCTACTGGGTTTCAACGTGAGGTGTCTATTTACATTACTTTATCAGTGATATGGAGCCACTGCCAGTCATCTTGAGTTGCTCTAACTTTCGGTATGAGTGCACTGATATTGAAATCCTACTAGTGAACAACATATTATTACGTAGATAAGAATTATATAATACACCCTTGAAAAATAATAGGAAAAAAAACTACTAACTTTGCTGGCTCTAATCTCAGTCTCCAATAAACTGCAAGCTGTGTGTGTTTGTGCAGGGCGAACTTGTTCACAACCCCAGGAATACAGAGATTGTATTCCTCCAAAAAAAAAAAAAAAAAAAAAAATAGCTGGTTTTCCAACAAGAAAGATGATCACAGAATTAAGTAAAAAAATTTACATTCTTTGCTAAGTAAGTGGAGAGAAATCAATTTGAAATTTAAGAGGCAGAAGCTACAGCCAAGTAGACAGGAAAACTGGAAGATCAACCTCAGAATCCTGGAAGACTCCTGGCAAGCTAGACACACATTCAGTGTTTCTAACTACTTCACATCTTCATGGAGTCATAGAATCATTTGAGTTGTAAGGGGCCATTAAAGGCCACCCACACCAACTCCCGTGCAACAAGCAGGGACATCTACAGCTAGAAGAGGGTGCTCAGAGTCCCATCCAGACTGATGGTGAATCTCTCCAGGGATGGGGAGATCATCACCTCTAGGTGAACTGGTCCAGTGCCTCACTACCCTTATTGTAAATAACTTCTTCCTTGTATCCAAACTAAGTTTTCCATCTTTTAGTTTGAAATCATTTCCCCTTCTCCTGTCTGGCAGACTCTGCTACAGCCTGTCTCCATCTTTCTTACTGCCCCCATTCAGATACTGAAAGGCTGCCCTCCGACTTCCTGGAACCTTCTCCTCTCCAGGTTGAACAGCCTCAGCTTTCTCTTCATTCCATATGATGCTTTTATCCTAGCTAGATACTGCAGAAAAAGCATCTACTTGTCACAAACACTTGTCATTATTTGCACAGCTATCAGAGGTGTAGATACAGAAAAAGGACTGCTAGCTGACATCTGGATGACTAAAGCATATTTGTGATATAGTTTCCACCCTAATACAGTTGCCTGCCCTCTACCATCATACAGGAGTAATAGCTAGTAAATTGCAAATTATCAATTGCAATTGATAATATAAATTCTTGTTCATTTAATGTTACTATTCAACTACAACAGAAGTAAAAGCTTATAAAAAGAAAAAAACACACATTTATTTGGCAGATTTTAAATCATAGCTCAAATTAAACAAAAAACCAAGACTTTTCAGTAGCAATAGTAAAGAACATTTTATTAAAATGGAAGCTTGTCAAACTTTACGTATCAAAACTAAGGCCGCAGTTAGTGCTAACATAAAGCCAACTTCAAAAGGTTCTTATAATAGGATTTAATTTAGAAATATTATACAAAGCTATTTTACAAATGAGCACTAAAATACTCTGAAATGTAGTATTACTTGTACTAACATGATCACTTATTCTAGTGATAAGATTTAATGACACAGTTTCAAAGCAGCAGTACATAAGACTTGTGTTTATTTTGGCCCTCTGAGGAAAATAATTTTCTACTTGACTCCATCAACAGAAATAAACTACAAAATACTTTAATGGCAGATGCCAAAGATGTTTCCCTTTTGTGATAAATTCATTTCTTCTCTTCTGATATTAAATATCTCCAGTCATAATAGCAATGAACTCCTCTTGATTGACTGTAAAGGAAAAGACATTTATTAGACAAAGAGCAAATGCCCATAAACCATAGGAGAAAATAAAGTACATATCCATAACACACTTTTAAATTGAAGATTTCCAACAATTTATTGGGTGTGACAGACATGAAAATTTGGATTTTTTTTTTTTTTTTTTACTTTTAGAACATAATTTTCATGCTGTTGTTTTTTGTTTTTAATGTGAAATTATGAAGTCAGAATGCATTCTTAACTTCATGTGATTCTTAAGACAGAATTTGGCTCACAAATAAAAAAATATTATTTCTAATTCTGAAAGTAAAAATATTTTAGAAATTAAAAATAAAAATTAGGAAAGTATTTTAATATATAACCAAGAAAAACCACACCACTTTATTTCCATTTTTAACATCTTTATATGTTAAAATCATAACAATATATATAGTATATGCTTCTCAAACAACAAAGCTGCAGTTCCAGTTATGATCAAATTCTATTTTACTTTTAAAACAATAATTCAGACCTTTGTGTTCCCATCTTCCCCCCAGAGAAGCAAAAATGACAACAACAAAATAACTCAAAAAAGCACACATCCACAAAACGGTTTTCCTCCCTCCCAGATCTGTAACAGTGAACAAATAAAAAATGAATTTCAAGATAATTTACTAATGATTCTACAAATTAGCTTGAATTAAGACAGGCTTTTGACAAGCTTTTCTCCCATCTGAACTTTCTTCAATCTACAGTTATAATTAACAGAAACTTAACACAAATGTACTTGGAGAAATTAAGTAATATTAATAAATTAATTAGCAGTCATTAATTATTTTACTGCACTTATACCTGAGCTATTGACCTTACTCATATGTTAAAACAGAGACACTGTAAAAGAGCTAACCAATGAACATGTTCACTCTGCAACTAATTACTGTAGTGTGGAATGAACAGATTAAGCCAGTGATATGGAAAAGAACAGACATGTATGACAAACGGTCCTTGACAATTATTTGCCCCAGACAATGTGCCCAAGTTATTCCTGAACAAGTCATTGCAAAGCAGGAGTTACATCTACAGCCAGAGGAAAGCTAAACCAATTCATGTTAAAAATATTTTTAAAAATAAACTTAGATCTGCCATCTTGCAACACATTTAAAAACAACATGAAACAATTTAATCTATCTTAGGGCTATAAACTCTAAAATGTCAGTCAATCATATAGCTACACCACGTTGCGTTACACAGAAGCACCATGTTCTCTGCTGCATGACTTAAAAGGTATTATCATGGTTTTATCTCAGTAGTATTATCAAGTAAATCCATGCATTTCTACACCTGTTGAATTTTTCATGTTTTGATTTCAAATAATTTAAACTTCCTGTAAGTTCTCCCTTAGGTACTGACATGTTTTTTTCCACTTCAATTATTCTTCAATGCATTATTGTTCATATAACGTAGTGGCTAGCAACAACCTCATATAAACCATCAAAAATATCAAAAGATTAGTAGTAGAAAGATAGATATTGAAAAGGTGTGAAAGACCTAAGAAACAGTTCTAGCAACTTAAAATGGAAATATGTTTGGAATACTGGCCAAAATAAATAAGATTAGGGACAAGAGGTCAGAATGGATGATTACAAAAAATATACAGGAAAATTCTGTGCATTAATACTTATCCGTTTATGTCTATGAAATAAAGGTTGAAGGGTGCAATGGGGGAAAAAAAAAAAGCAGATTTCAGAAAATAAAACAGATGGGTTTGGGCCTATTTTGGCTCTATTTTAATGCTTTACTTTCAAGGGTAGTTTAATTCATGGTCAGTCACCACAAAAGTATGACGTTTATTTTCCAGAGTTTGGAATTATTAATTAAGGCTTTACTGAATATAAAATAATAGCTGATTGATTTAGTTATATTGGTCAACAAGCATAATGTTGCAACCTATTCTCACTTGTTGGGGTTATAAGATTGTTTTTAAGCTATACATAGAAGTATAACTGGAAAAAGAATACATCTCAAAGTCTATGACTTGCTTTCAAAAATAGTTGGAGATTATCTTGTTTACAAAGATTACTATTCTCGCTATTGAAGAGAAGAGCAATAGTCTCCATGTATACGACCTTTCCCAAGAGCAGTTATCTGTAAGATACATTTGGAGTCCAAAGTAGCTTTTCAGTAAGACACATTAAACACAAGTTCAGAGATGAAACTTAATCAGTGTTGCTGTAAGAAAAGAAAGTAGATGGAGCCACCCACATATCTGGCAAGACAAGTAAGTGACCATAGAAATCAAGCTGGGTCCTAAAACATCACAATTCAGGTGAAAGAAACAGGAATATCTAAAATGATACTGTGACTGCTTCTTCTTCCCCTCCCATTAATAGCGCAGATAATTAGTGCATAAAAATAAGCTGGAACAGAAAAATAGTGTTAACTCTTTTTGCAGGTACATGGCATAAAAACATGATAGCAGGAAAGGATATTTCAGCTTTATGCTATCATGTACAGACACAACTTCATATGTGCTATGGTCTGACTTACTACTCAATAAATTATTAGTATAAAGGTGCTGATAATGTGAAGTCATTGCCTACTCTCAAAGCAGTCAAAACATCAGTGAAGAGGGACAATTTGTTAGCTTGAACTACCTTCCTTCACTTTACATCTGTTCTCTTCTACTGTTGTTTTTGAAGGCTATTCTCTAGCCTTAAGTGAATCTTACTCAAGGCTCTGAATTAAATGGCTTGAACACACCTAGAAGAAATGCAAAGTAAATATGTATCTTTGCTGGCATTCAAAGAGGAGCAAGTTCAGAATTTCTTCTAATTGAACAAGTAATTTCAGTAAACGTGCCAAAACTATTAAAAGATAACTAATTAATCCATGTTGATAAATTAATTACACTTACAAACTTTAAATACCATTAGAGTTATCGAACACTAATCCAAAACTCATGCCCCAACCCCCTACTCAAAGCAGGGTAGCTAAATCATGTTGTTCAGGCTTTTGCCTCATTAAGCTGTAAAACTTCTCCAAGGTTCCTATGCTTACCTGCCCTCATAGTCTGAAAAAAAATCAGAGCTTCCTTTCACCTTCTCAGAATCCAGAAAACCCTTAAGAGACTTTTTTTTTTTTTAATATCTTTCCCATAAATGATCAAGTTGGGACCACTGCCCAGGACATATAGTATCCCCATCAGCCCAAATGATCACTGAGCATGATACAAATGTTCTCCTTCGAAGGCAAGCCTGCAGGCACATCAGCAGCTCAGCTTGACAGTCCAATACGAAGACCCAAATGAATTTCAAAGTTGTTTATTTCTGTGTTACTGCTTCAGGACATTACCAACCAGAGGGCAAGTCTCAGACACAGAATGGGAGATGAGGCAAAAGCAGGAACAACATATTACATTATTTTTACCATTTCAGCAAGAAGTCTTCAAGAAGGACATTAAGTACTAAACTTAAAGAAAAAAATATCAAAATAGAAGCCTAATGTACTTTCTTGTATATACAAATGGAAGTAGTGGATTTGAGAATATTCTTCCATAGTTACCAAACAGGCCTGCTACTCTATATGCTTGACTCTCTGCATGGATGATCAGCTTGATTTACTGTAACTGAGGATGTTCCATCAATAGCTGCAGCTACCTGGTCAGACCCAAGGTATTTATCAAGTAGAATGACTGATACTTACAATCTCTACCTCTTGGCTGTATTTTCACTTCATAAAGGCAAAAATCTGCTATGATTTTTGGAATTGATTGTTTCTGCCTCGAGATTAGGGGAACACTGTTATGTGCGTGGTTAAACAACTAAAATAGAAATAGGAAACATTTCCATAATGAACTGAGGGTGTTGTTTTTTTTTCCTACTACATTTACAAAATGTTGTATGACTAAGTTGGAGTCTTTAATGTGCTACCAGTTACAGATGGACTACTGAAAATACAGAAGGAAAATAAAAAAAATATCAAATAGAAGTAATATTTTCTCTGCTAAAGAACAGTGCTGAGACTAAGTGTGCTACCTGCGTCACAAGAAACAAAGTAAATAAATGAAGTCAAAAGAATTAGGTATGCTTACAGTATTCATACTAATCCATCTCCTTCTGACAAAACTTCTACCCAGCTCATTTTCATGTAATTTCTAAGGACTACTCCAGAAATATTACATAGCCAGTTTCAATACTACATGCACACTAAATCTGGAAGTCAAAGAAATTTTCAAAGAAACACAAATGCAAACATCCTCAGCAAAATATTTCCTGATACAAAACACACTTGTTCCATAATGTTGCAAAGTGGTAATACAATATTACAGTGGTAAACAAATTTTGCAACATTAAAGCAAAGTGCAAAGAGAAATGTACCAACAATTCCTAGCAACCCAAGTAATCCTCCTGGACTCCAGATCTGCCCACAAACTACCTAACCTGCAGGTACTAGGGCAGCAACCACTTCCCTTCCTAGTGTCAGACATTTGTTATTTTTGTGATCTATATCATCATAAAGTAAGCATTATTACAGCTAAAATGAATAAAACACTGACTTGGAGAGTTAAGGAACTCTTCAAGAGTTAACAAGAGAGTGAAGTTAATTTAGTGGAGCTTCCCCTCCATCCCTAATTCTTTGCCAGATGCTAAAATCTGAAACCAGATTATGTTTACTGTAGATGCATCCACACAAGACAAAAAGATGAATGAATTGACAGCATGAAATTTGTAAAAATAGTCATACTCCAAAACAGATGTTACTCAGAAGATCAGCAGTATGAAAATATGATGATTTACCTTAAGGCAGATGCTAATGTCAAAAATACTTTTACAGAAAGTTCAGAAAAGTGTACCAGTACAGCACAGTAGTTCCACTAGTAAGACTACGGTTCAAGTAGCCTGAAGTACTGTGCTACAGACCTTATTTGACTAAGAAAAAAAAACAACAAAATATCTTTCAAATGTAATAAGAATATTTAACCACAAGTGGTATTATTCCTGTATTTAAAGTATCAGTTAAAAATACTACCAATTAATACTCACAGATTTTTTCCTTTGGCAGGAAACAAAGGAGAATTAGATGAAAGCAAGACTTTGCTACACGACCCAGATGTTTGAAACTACATGGAACACTGACTCAGAAGATTATTTACTTTTTGAGACTGAAAAGCTAGAAACAGTAGCAGTTTTCTTTAAAGGACAGAAAACAGAACCATAAGGAACAACAACACCATGCATAAACATTATGCTGCCAATCTTCCATATTCAGTATTGTTCCAGACTACACTAAAAAAGAAAATTAATGAATGAATAAGGAAAATGAACTAAGCAACCTTAGAAATCCAGTGCTGATCCCAAAATAACTCTAATCTTCCTAAGAGGAGCTGAAGTTTTACGTTGATTTCTACTGGCCAAACAGCAATATGACCAAAATCATCCCTGATTATCATTCTGACAGTTGAGTTGGCAGCTCTAGAAGAGTAACAAAGAACAAAACTTGCTTGTGGCTGATGTAATCTACTTGCTCTCACCTCTGCAGTAAAATGAGAGTAAAATGAGTCTTGAATAGAAATAAGTAAAAGGTAATATTGGCAGTTCAATCACAATCACTCCTTTTAAAAGCAAAAAACAAGCTTAAAATAAAGCTGTGTACTTAGACTATTTGTTACACTCATTGCTGTATAGATACTGAAGTGGATACCAGTGCAATAAATGCATGGAAGGACACATCTAACACATAGAGGAACACCAGAATTAGGCAGGATCTACTAAGGAAACATGGCCACAGGAAATAAAGTGAAAGTAGCATCTTCTCAACAGTGTACAGACTTTTGTGTCAACATTGACAGTCCAGCAGCAATAAAAGCACAAAGCTTTTACTATTCTCTTTTTGCCATTATGCTCAGGAAATAAATAAATAAATAAATAAATAAAATAAAAAGAAAAAAAGGAGCTTTTTTTTTTCCCCTAACTTTTGAGTAACTGCAAACAAGTACAAGACAACAATTAACAAGCTTGCAGTTGTATGATCAAGTGTGAAATAACATCTATCACAAGCAGCACAGAGTGAAGTATCTGTCACAAGGCTGACAAAAGAGTGTCACAAAAGAGCAGGTGTTGTGGTTTTGGGTTTTTTTCCTCTAACAGAGTATAGACTCCAGTAGATGTTGTTGACAAATAGAAATGTTTTGCTACTAAAAAGGTGATGAACTACTTCTGAAGTCTCATATGAGAGTCATCATCCTGAAAGAAAAACTCACATAGGTTTCTATGACTCAGAAATGCAGAGTATTAGCGGACTGTCTTAAGTGACATCCTAAATCTGTGACTAATTCATCCTAAATTAGTGACTGTCTTAGTGTCATCCTAAAATCTGAAATCCAGGTATTAAGGCTTCTAGTTTAAATACAAAGATTTAAGTTAGTGGGGGAAATAAAGAAGAGAAATAAAGAAAAACAAAGAAACAACAACTCTAAGTTGCAGTGCTTAAAAAGCATAGTTTCAAACAGGGTTTGTTACTTAATTCTTTATCTAGCTAATCAAGCTCTTCTGTAGCTCACACTGTATGGACCTTGTTTCCTTCAAGGCATTTTTCACATCACATTCCTCAGCTCTCCTAAGTACAGATGCATGTTAGAATCTTAACCCAGCTGATCCTGCTTGGACTGAGGGTTAAGTTCAGGAAGACTTAGTAGCATAAATCTTTGTATCTGACTAACAAGCTGAAATCACAATAATGACACACTGCTGCTTAAGAAATAATGGACTAGGTGATCAAAAGAATTTCTTCTGGCCTTTTAATCCTTTTACTGATTCATACAGACATCAAAGTTTAATGTAGTACACAGACTCTTCCATGAACCTCTTAATTATTTACACTTCCAGCAGAACTTTAACCAAACTTTTAATAGGTATGGGTTGATTAAGCCTTAGTCAAGTTGAGAAATCAACTTGATTTTTAGACTCCAGCGTACATTTTCAGGACTAATATCTATCAAAAACTATTTTCATTATACATAAGCTAAGTTTGAGCTGAAAGACAATTAGAAAGAAAACAAAGAGAACACTTGTAAATTTCAGGCATTTTCAAAATCAAGCTACATTAAAATAGGGAGAAAATTAAGAGATAAAAACCCCATATAGTCCCATTCTTAAGACTTACTTTCTCCATCTCCGTCCTTATCAAATTCTTCAATCATAGCCCGCAGTTCTTCATCAGACATATTTTCACCCAGTTCTCTAGCAACCCGACGCAGGTTTCTCAGGCTTATTTTACCAGAGTCATCATCGTCAAACAATTTGAACGCCTTGAGTATTTCTTCTTGTGGATCTCTGTCCAGTATCCAGTCTGTCACTGTAAGGATTCTGAAGTTAGACTAAAAAATTCTGAAGGGTAAACTCAGAATGACAGACTGATTGAGGTAATAGAAAGAACATATATTCCAGATTTCATCTGTTCTTTCGTTTTTAATGTATTTCAATTCACAGTATGCACACATACTTGTTTGGCTGCTACCTGGCCTTTCTTTCTTTACTCTCTTTTCAAACCTCAGTTATTCTTTGGCATATATCAGGTACAGTGGAAAAGCTACATGGCAATTCAGACTCAATCATGCTTTCAATAGACTTTTCTATACAAATTGAAAGTATACGCATGCCTTTTCTAGTTGAAAAATACATTTCAGAAACAAATACATCAGCTCTAACAGACCAAGGCACTTGAATTTGTTGATTTTAAATGTTCTTATCTGGATAGAATTTTGACTTGCTGAGAACACTGAAACAATACTAAGTAATTAGAAACATTCACATGGAACTTCTCTTTTAGATACAAAATTGCACTAACAAAAAAACAACAAAACCAAAGCCCGAGGTTTATGAAAATGATGCTACTATACACTGCAAAATGTTAATTCTGATAGGATTCGTTATTCTTGGTTACTCCTTTTATTGCATCCATTTGTTAGTTGCTGTAACAGAAAAGACAGCCAAGCTACAAAAAATATTTTTTCAGTAATTAATTCAGACACTTCCGGAATCAGATGCAAATATCTTCATATTTATGTTACTGATAGTCTCGTAATACAGGACATGGTATTTATGACTTTTATCAAACCGTTAAAAACATATCATCCTTGTTTGTGCAAAGACAAACACTTTACATCTGCTACTGTTTGCAGATGGAATGCCTCCTCCAGCTTAGAGAACTTGAAAGCAAAATATCAGATCCAAGCTCATGTAAGCTCACTACAGTAATACGGATCTTTTTTTGCTTTCATATTTATATGTATTTATGTATTTTATATATAATGTAGATTGAAATATATACAAAAATCACTCATTTATATTTAAATATTTTCATTGAAAACAACTATGATGCATGACAGCAGTAAATCATTTGAGAAACTCTACTTTTAGGGCAGAAAGGCCATAACAGTCAATAAAGGGAACATCAGCAAACAAAAAGCACTGCCTCTAAGTACCATAGTTAAAGTGATCCTACAAAACAAGAGGAGATACAACTATACACATTTTAGATGGTCAGTTCTGACATTTAAACCACAGATAATTACGCAAAACTGACTCCTAAACAATTGTTTAACTACATTCAGCCAGCTCATCATAACTGTTTCTATAACCTATTTTCTCTAACTCTCTAATCTTTCTGCTACAAGCTGTATACAGTTTAATTCTGTGTCAAGGACATATTTGTCACAGTCATGCTCAGACCTGATACAAAGTTTCTGGATTGATTCAATTGCCCTCCCACTATTAGCTGTGCTTTCTACATGAATCTTCCTAGCTTCTCACAGCACTTACTGACTGTCTGTATTGATAACTAGGACAAAAAAAGCTGAGTCAGGACACTGAACATCAGGAGGGTGAAACCTTGGGCTGTTTAAGGAATTCTTGGGTGAATCCCCTGGGAAACATCCTTAGGGATATCAGAACTGAGAAGAGATGGAAGATCTTCAAGGACACCTTCCTGAGAGAACACGGGGTCTCCATCCTCCAGCATAGGAAATCAAGCAGAGGAGGCAGGAAATCAACATGGCTGAGCAAGTACTGCAAGGTTAAGAGGAAAACGTGCAGGCAGCGGAAGCAGGGATGGGTGGCCTGGGAAGAATGAAGGAATGGAGTGCAGACATGAGGAAATAAGATCAGGAAAGCCAAGGATGGAACTGAACTTGGAAAGAGGTGTGAAAAATAACAAAAAGAGAATTCTTAGATACATCAGTCAGAAGAGAAAGGCCAAGGGGGTCATACTCCCTCTGATAAATGAAAAGGAAGAACTGGCTTCAGCAGACATGGAGAAGGCTGAAGTACTCAGTGAGTTCTTTTGCCTCAATTTTCATTGGCAGTCAGGCTTCCCACACCTCTCATGCTCCTGAATCTCTAGGCAGGGGTCAAAGGAAAATCTGTTCCTGCTGGAAGAGCAGAGCAAGTCTAAGACTACCCTGTGAGGCTGAATGAGTACATGTCTATGCGGCAGAACAAGATTCATCCCATAGTCCTGAAGAAACTGGCTGATGTAGTTACCAAGCCACTCTTAATCAGATCTGAAAAGTCATGGCTGCCAGGCAAAGACCCTATCGACTGGAAAAATGGAAACATCACTCTCATTTTTAAGAAAGGGAGAAAGGAAGACCCAACAAACTACAGACTGGTGAGCCTCCTGGAAGAGAACTCCTGGAAGAGATGTTAGGGCACATCAGAGACAAAGAGGTGATCCAAGACAGCTAGCACTGCTTAACCAAGGGCAGATTGAGCCTGACCAATCTGGAGGCCTTCTATGATGGAGTGACAGCACAGGTGGACAAAGGCAGAGGAAATTGATGTTGTCCGCTTGTACTTCTGCAAGGCCTTTGATAAGGTCACACATCATATCTCTAAATTGGAAAAATATGGATATGAAGGGTGGACTATTCAGTGCACACAGAATTGATTGGGTGGCTGCAGCCAGAGGTTTGTGGTCAATATCTCTACATCCAAGTGGAGACTGGTCACAAGCAGTATTCCTTAGGGATCTTCCACGGTACCAGAGTTCTTCAACATCTTTATCAATGATATAGATAGTGGGATCGAGTATACATTCAGCAAGTTTCCAGATGACACCAAGCTGAGTGGTACAGTTGACACCAGAGAATGAAGGGATGCCATCCAGAGGGACCTATACACACTTGAAGAGCAGGCTCACATGAGCCTAATGAGAATCAATTAGGTCAAGAGCAAGGTGCTACACTTGAGTCAGTGTAATCCAAGATGCACAGACTCAGAGAAGAACTCATTAAGAGCAGCCCTGACAAGAGAGACTTCAAGGTCCTGGTGGACAAAATACTGGATACAAGCCAGCAGCATGTGCTTGCAGCCTGAAAAGCCATCTGCATCCTGGGCTGCAACAAAAGAGGAGTGGCCACCAGGGAGAGGGAGGTGACTGTCCCTCTCTACTCTGCTCTTCTAAGGTCCCATACGGAGTACTGCATCCAGGCCGAGGGGCCCCAGCAAAAGAAAAGTGGAGAGCTGTTCGAGCAGGCCCAGAAGAGGGCTGCAAAGATGACCAAAGGGCTGGAATACCTCTTATGAAGGAAGCTTGAGAGAGCTGAGCTTGCTCAACTTGGAGAAGAAAAGACCTCACTGCAGCCTTCCAGTACTTGAGGAGAGCTTGTAAGCAGGAGGGGGACTGACTTTTGATACAGTCTGATAGTAATAGAACAAATGGGAACGAGGGAAAATTGAGGTTAGATGTTAGGAAGAAATTCTTTACTGAGAGGGTGATGAGGCCCAGAGAAGCTGTGGCTGCCCCATGCCTGGAGGTGTTCAACGCCAGTGTGGATGAGGCCCTGAGCAGCCTGATCTTTTGGCAGGCACCTCTGCCCACAGCAGGCGGTTGCAACTATATGACCTTTAAGGTTCCTTCCAACCTAAGTCAAACATCAGGAATTTAAAAAGACTTGCATGGTAATCATACTATATTCCATCATGTTATAGCATAATAATATGATACATTGTATTACATCAATAAATTTTCTTCTTCCATTTTTTCTTTTTAAATCAGGACGGATCAATCTTATTCCCCCACAGACTTCTTCCATTCTCTCCTAACTCCTGTTTCTTCTAGCTTGGATAACAGCTAAGAAAAAGAATTACCCATCATTAACAATACATTTTCTCTACTCCTAACCTGCTACATTTCTAAAGTTTGACAAAATTTAAGCCAATAATGGATTCACCATTGCTAAGCAGATTGTTATTCATAGCTAGAAGCAAATGCTTTTTTCAGGAACTTCAGATAACTTAACACCTCGAACATGACTGGAATCATGAAATAGAGATAGAAAATCATATCATTCATGGAGGTATCTCAGTTTATATTTTTTTGGTCAATACAAATTGTATGCAAAAGTACAAACAATGTGTAACAATCAAAAAGTCCTCAAAGATGCTAAATTCCTAGTTTTTAAAATTGTACAGATAGCTCCACAGTCAGAGCATGTAGAAGTCTGTGAGATACAAAATCTTTAGATGAAAGAAACAGTTAATGAAATTCACAGTTTTTATCAGCAGTTGAAAATCCTTTATGTACAATATTTAACATCTGCTTCAGTTCCTCTCATCTTTGTTAGATTACAGAAAAATCTGTATTCAGTTTACAGTTTGTCAGTTTATACACTCCTTCCTATGAAATTCAGTGCCAATTACTTTTTCCACAGCAGGAAGGGGAATACTAAAAAAAGAAATATAAACACACGAATATAGATATATTTCAAATTAGCGCTTATTCCTTTGTAGAAATTTGTTTCCTTTTATATTGCCGTGATCTTTTATCTCTATGTATATACAAACAAAGAATTATTTTCCTCCACTATGCAAGTTTATAAAGAAAAATATAATCTCCCATCTCTCCTTCTTAATAGTAATAGGCAACTGCAAAAACATACAAAGTACTCCTGGTCAAGCTGCAGTCAGTACTGTAAGCTAAGCTTCTCTGAAGGTAGATTTCTAAAGGTATACAATCAAATACATACCAACTTCATTAAAATCTTCAAAGGTGATCTTGCCTGTTGCTTCTCGATCATAATCTTTAAGTATTTTCAGTACATCAGCTTTTTTGACATCAAAACCCAAGGCTCTCATTGCCACCTTTTGGAATAAAAAGAAAGTGCAATCACATATAAATATTAAAGTAGAGATTTAAGAGAGATTTTTTCTTATTTTTAATAAGAACATTACTGCCTAGGATAGAGTGTGCACACCAGTGGGACAGCAACAACAATAAATAAACTTAAAATATCAAAAATGCTTTGTATAAAAAAATGAAATCACCCAAAACAGGCACTAATAAATAGAACATCAAATTACAGTGAAAAAAAGAGACTTCAAGTTTTCAATAATTTTAAAGAGTGCATCATATGCTTTTCAGAAGTAGATCTTTTTTTCTAACTTTCAAAACCATTCTGAGTACCGTCCCTTTTTCAAAAATCAAATTGAAAATCATTCTTTAAATTACTCATAGTAAACACTTGACAAGTTATCTTTAAAGTGATTTAATTTATCAATTTTCTACTTGAAACTATATAACTACACAAATCAGTAACTTATTCCATTTTTCCATTAGATTAGGAGTTGATGCTTAGTTTCCACATTTCAACAGAGATGGCAGTTTCTCAGCACATGCTACTTTTGACTGCATTCAAGTATATGACCTTACATTAAACTACAAATAGAAAGCCCCAGTCCTATTCAACATAGCCATTGCATATCTACCCTACGGGCTGATGCTGCAGGAGGAGATATTTCTTTATACATTTCAGTTCTTCCACTGTGTTATCTTCAGGGCTATATTTAATTACTGGTAATAAGCTGGTAAAAAGACTGGTAATAAATGACTTTGCCAACATGACAACTGAGAATGCAAAGCACACCCTAACAGGAAAAGTCCACAGTAGTGGACCACCCCTCTCATTACAGCTTCCAGCAGAGACAAAATACCCAAAATCTGAAAAAAGAAGAGGGAATCACTACACTCACAACATTCCTATAAAAATAATTAAAGTAAAACAAAAGCCATTTTTCTTCTCCAGTTACAGGATTAAATAAGATTGTGAAACGAGTAAGTTGGATTATATATTCCTTTCCAAAAGTATCTTACTCAATATATTAAAGGAATGCTGGCCTCTCTACAAGTCAGTATTTGTTCTTGATGAAGAATAATTAAAATAGAAATTTATGAGAGATTTAAAGAGACTTTCATAAACTAATGTAACATTTCCATAGACTGCCCAACAGGAGAACCATTAGAAAATGTGGCCATCCTAATCTCCATCAGCTGACAGATGTTAACAGGGGAGGCCAGTACTGGGAAAGGAAACTACAGAGCCGCACATAAATATAGCAAACAACATCTTTGCTACACAGGCTCCCTGCTGAAAAAATGCAAGTGGGTAAACTCTGTCTCCTCGTCATGTTTTATAAACTGGACCTACATCTTTTATCTAAGTATTTGAGACACCTGAATTTTAGCAGCACTAAGTTTTAGATTATACAGTGTCTCCAGAAGAACCAAGCAGAACTTTTTCAGTTTACTCATTTGACCAAGTTAAACTCTAGGGAGCAGTAAGATCTGTTACAGAGTATACTATAGCAAGTCTATTACTGTGGCAAGTGTAAGATGTAGGGGCAAAAGCTGAGTCTTACATCAATGCATATCAGCAATTTTTCTTTTTCAAATATCCCCACTTCAGCCTCACAGGACATCTTGACCATGAAGCATTTTTAATGACAGAGTCAATGACTTAAAAACTCATGTAGATGCATACTACCTGCCCTAAAGATATTTAAATGATGAATAAATAAAAATACCTTCAATTCATGGTAATTTATTGCTCTATCTTTGTCTGTATCAAACAACTCAAAGGCATCTTTAATTTCTTGTTTCTGTTCCTCAGTCAGTTCTCTTCTCTTCTTCTTTTTAGCTTTGTCTACTGAAAGCTCACTCCTACATGACAAGAGGGAAATTCAATACAACTGATTAATACTGGAAAGATACCACTGTAGATTATATTTCCCCACCAATAAGAAACTCATTATAATTGCACAGTTCATTGCCATCCCCATTCAGCTTCTTCCCAACTTGATCTCCCAGTTTGAAGTAATACTTGAAACAGACAATTCCTTTGCACAGGTTGAATGGCTCCCCTACTCCTCTGCCTGGCAGAGGTGATCTGGGTAAGAAACAACCAAACAAAATTAGAAAAAGCCATCGGCTAAAAAGAATACTTGAGGTTGCAGCTACAAGATGGATTAGCAGTTGACATGGTACAACTCCTGAAAGCATCTTATTTCTAAACTGTAGCGAAACAAGAAAGGAGACAGAGCTTTAATTAGGCATTTAGCTAGGTTGTCCAGCTGCTGAAGTGAGTGCTAAGTGCCATAAATCTTTAGATTTTTTGCCAGTAGCAGTTCATAGATGCCAAGTATCTATGGCTTTTTAAAAATATTATCATATACATAATGAACCAGAGACTTTTTTGCTGTTTCTCATGCATACAAAAGGGTCAAGTCCCCTGAAACAGCAAACACTACTCAAAGACAACCTTCTTCTCCCTCACTGGTTTAGCAACAACTAACAGAAACAGAAAATTCATGACTCAGGAACTGGGAACAATCAGAAAAAAAATGAAGATGACAAAGATAAAGGAAACTTAGACCAAGCTAGTAAAACATGCTTTTGTATTATTCACAGAGGAACTGCTCTTTATTCAGTGTAAATGCATGAGAAGATGTCCATTTCAGATCAAGTTTTTAAAGAAGTAGTGTATTCAAGGTAACAAGTGATACTAACTATGACTTTTAAGAAGGCTGAAATCATACTCTTGGAATATGTGGACATATATATATACACATATATATATATGTATGTATGTATATGTATATATGTCTATATATATAAGCAATCAGCAGCACAGCAAACTGTTGCAGCAATGAGCACAGCTACCTGCGGTGCTAATTCTTTCCATTCTGCAGTGATGTAGCTACACTCAAAGTACTGCATTGACTTGGGGTGCCCAAGTACAACAGATGCAGAGAAGATGGCTAAAGTAGGGCAGACTGCAATCAATACCTGGCTGCAGCATCTGGTACAGGAGGAGCTGAAGGAGCTGAGTTTGTTTCAATCCATGAGTGTTGGCAGAAGGACCCTGTGGGGGAGGGCTAAGGCACTGTCTAGAAGATTAGACAAAGCAGACAGGCAGGTTCCCATCAGAAGTGCACAGCAACAAGAGTCAACTACAAGCAGTAAGAGGAAAAGGTGGAAGCAGACCTAGAAGAAAGCACTGTCACAGTGCAAGTGGTTGTGCAGCAGAATAGCTGCACTGGGAGACCACAGGATCTCTGCTGTTAGTAGTGTTGGAAAAGGTCCTCAACCTTGTACTGCTAGGAACCTGACCTGCTCTGAGCAGAGCTGGACGAGATGACTCCCAGAAGATCTTCCAAACCTAGATTGCTGAGCAATTCAGCATGCTCTTAGGAATCCCTCTATATTCGTTTACCTGCAGCAGTGACAAAATGCATGCAGCACCACTTACTATAGAGTGCACAAAAGTTACTGATGTGTGAACAGAGAATTGCTTTCCAAAGGTGCTTATTCTCCACACCTTGTAACTAGCTCTTTTTTCTTCCCCTTCACTGAAGATTATCTAATTCTAATTGACATCGGAGATTAACCACGCAGCTGAGATTTAGCTGTCACCAGCCAATGAACGGCACCGGGCAGGCTCCGAAGATGGACACGAGAAGCACAGGCTGGCTCTGCCTGACGGGCAAGGCCGAGAGGTGAAGGCGTACCTCACCGTGCCCGGGACGGCCGTTGCTCCGGGAAGGCCCCATACGACCGCGCCGGACAAGTAGCTGGGACGCGGATAGCCGAGAGGAATCCACTTACAGCTCTGAATGCAGATTAACGCTGACACAAACACGGCGGTGGCGAAGCCCCGCAGGAGCGCTTCCGCCCCACCACTGCAGCCCCGCAGCCCGACCCCAGCCGCTCCTGCACTCGAGTCCCACACGTACCTCACCGACAGGCTCATACTACCGCCACAGCCGGACCCCGCCGCGCTGCCTTCCCCGTGGAAACGCCAACCCGCGCCCTCCTCGCCGCATCGCACCGTTTGATTGGCTATCGGCTGGACCTGCTCCCGCCCCTTCGACACGCTCATAGACTACTGCGCTGCCACTCAAGCAGAAGGGAGCGTTCCATGTGGGTCAGCGGGAGGGGCGGGGCTTGTTGTGGAGGCTGTCAGTCAGGTGCCGACGGCGCCATTTTGGGAGTGTGAGTAGGCATGGTTTTTTCCTCCCCGCGCAGGGCGGCACTGAAACTGCGGCCCTCTGCAGGCTGAGGGTTGACCCTGGTAGGAATCGGCCTGTGTGTCCTGTGTCACCCTTGAGAAACATCAGCAGCGACATGGTTGTGCTCGCTCAGTGTATGGGAACAATTTTATCCAGCTTTTCAAGCTTCCGAAAGTCAGCATTGCATGGATCTTCTTTAAAAAAAAAACAAAACACATCAAAGCCAACATATGAAGTATTCCTGTACTTATTCCAAGTGTAAGAATTGAATCATGGTCTGATAGCAGCATGGAACATGATAAATTTGCAGGGGAAGCAATCCATTTTACAGTGTTCACTGCCACTGGTATTTGCATGCTTTGGAAACCAGTGCATGAGCCAATGTTATGCATTCTGCAGGTGGAGGAAACAACTCATTTCACTGATAAGAAAACCTTGACTGAAAAAATGTCACGTCAGGGTGCTATTGATTTGTGACAACAGGCAACACTGCCCGTGGCAGGGAGGTTGGTTGGAACTGGATGATCCTTGATGTTCCTTCCAACCCAAGCCATTCTATGATTTCATGACATTTTGTGTCCCTGCTGCCTTGACACCTGTAGTGCCTGTGGGCAGACAGGGGCAGATAGGGCTGTTTCACAACTATTGCCAAAGTGGAACTGTCCCATGCTGTTAGCTCCACCATGTGGATGTTCAAATCTGCGCTACTGTGCTAAGCAGTCTTGCCAGATTCACTGTAAGGACTTTGAAAAATATCTTCAGGCTTTCGAGTCGTGCGCCCTTCAGCACTGTTGACAGTACACTGTGTGTTTGTTATGTATGTAGACACCTAGTTTTCCAACTGTAGGACAGCCAATGATAGGTAAATCCGTACAGGATATGAACCTGCACCAAAGTGACCCCGGGTACGCACTTAAGATCAGAGGATCTGAAAAGCTGGATTCAATGAGCGTGGGCCAGACGTGTTTATCCAGAACAAAGCAAAGGCAAGGGTTACTCTGCTGTCTGTTCATGTTATCTACTCCACAGATCAAGTAGGCAGAGGCACTGTAAGAAGCTTGTATTTGTCCTCTGGAACAAATACATCTTTGTAATTAAAAGCATAAATTACTGGTGTGTATAAAATCTTACACAATGCCCTCTCTACCTGCATGTCCTGGAGCTCCATTTGAGCTCAGCCTGGAGAACTTTGTTCCTTGAAACTGTGTTGAAGGTGACTCTGCTCTTGTGCTTTCTGACATAGTAACTGGATTTTGAGGCCTGTCCTTTCTTTGGTCTTGAGTCATCAGCTTGCAGTTGTCTGGCAATCATTTGCCTGATGATAGGCCCCATTACTTTCCCCACCCAGGCTCTGGTGCTGTGACATTGCACTCCTTGAGGAGGCCACTGCCTGCCTCTGATGTGGCTACCCGTGGCTTATCTTCCCCCATGGAGCAACCCCACTCTTGCTGCTCCCCAGCAGGTCAAATACCTGATACAGAATGACCCTCTGGGTATACTTCAGGGAACTGGGACATCTACTTTTAATTCTCTTTCTATGCTTGGTAGATGGGCTAGAAAACAGCCACTGAGTTTGTCGTTCCTTTAGTGAGAAAAGATGTGGCTGAGTGAGTACATCCTTCTATCCTCTAGGTACCTAATGGACGTACAGCTTATCTCTTTCATTTTTCTGGCTGACAGGAAGCTTACCGGTTGCCTGAAGCCAGCTGCTAAGTATTTATGTGTTCCATGGACAAGGAAAATACACCTGTGACTCTAATTTACAAGAAGGGTTGTAAAGAGAATCCAGGGAACTATAGGCCCATCAGCTGGACCCTGGTGCTAGGAAAGGTTAAGAGCAGATCATCTTGAGTTAGATCACACAGAAGATGTGGGACAACCACACCAACCATTCTTTTTTCTGCACATGTATAGGGGCCTATCTGTGAATACTTTACCAGGTATCACCAAGAACCTCTTGGAAGCAGTTTTGCTTCTTCATTAGCAGAACACCTCAGAAAACCTGTGCCCAAACATGGTCAAAGTGAGTAGGTAGACACCTCCCCAGATGACCACTGAAGACCCCAAAACTTCTGTGCAGGTGCAGAAGGCTCAATTATGCTTGTTTAACCTTGTAACCTTTTACATATATCAATCATACCTTTTGGATTGTAAGTATAAGATAGTGTAAAAACACAGGTATGCTTGATTTGTAGAGATTACCCACCCTGAGCTCTGTACAGAATAGAGCAATGCCTCCTCTCTCAGCATGTGTCTTTGCAGTGTGTTATGGGATATTCTAAAGAAATGCTAACAGCAGCATGGGAGGCCTCCAGGCCCAGCAAAGATCAGATCTGACCAGTGCACAGTGCTGACAAAGGCATTGGTACCAACACGGAGACTTTTCTGTATTTTTATTATTTTTATCAGTATGAAAAGGTAGATAATAGCAAGACAAGGGGAAATGCTTTTTAGATGAAGGAGGGAAGATTTACGTTAGATATCAGTGGGAAGCTCTTTACTACAAGGGTGGTGAGGTGCTGGAACAGGCTGCCCAGAGAGGCTGTGTATGCCCCATCACTGGATGTGTTCAAAGCCAGGTTGGATGGGACGCTGGGCAGCCTAGTCTAGTATTAAATGTGGAGGTTGGTGGCCCTGCCTGCGGCAGGGGAGTTGGAGCTTGATGATCCTTGATGTTGGAAGGGACCTCAAGGATTCGGTGATTCTATGATTCTGTGATACACCAAAGGCCTGTCAGAACCCCTGGGGCCTTGCTGTGCCCCAGCTGCAGGCCCAGCCCTGTTCTCACCAGCTGCTGGGGTGGTGTCTTAGTGTTGCTGGCGGTGTGGCCTCTTGGCAGATGGTGCATAGGCCTCACAGATGCAGGCTCTCCTCTTCGGAGCTCGCCGAGGCACCCTCTGTGAGCGCTCCCTGAGCTGGCTTGTAGTTGAGGGATTTGCTGCAGCCTCCCCCAACTCCTCCGGGGCTGCTTCTTGGACCATTGGCACTGGAGCTGGGTTGGATGGAGGCTGGCTGTAATCTTCACTAAGGCCAGTGGTTGAGGTGACTGGAAACTCCTTCATGTTGGTTTCGTCAGCGCTGCTGGAGGGCTGTGGGCTGGGGTCAGGAGCCTGTTCAGGTGAGGCAGCTGCACCAGGGACAGCTGCAGGGCTGCCCTCTTGCCCTCTGGCAGCATGGGAGGCCTCCAGGCCCAACAGACGTCGCGCCTCCCCACTGCACCACTGCACAGCTCGGACAATGAGCCGTCGCACAAAGCTGGTGGCCTGGCTTTGTAGGGAGCTGAGCAGCTGCAGGGTCAGCCCTTCCTCATCCAGGCCAAAGATGAGCAGGCCAGAGACAATAAGGCGCAGTGCTGCAGAAGCTGCCCTGTTGTCTCCCCCAAAGAACTGCCTCAGCTCGTGGCGCAGCCAGGGCAGCAGGGGCCAGAGCACAGCTGGGTGCTGGCGGAAGAAGGATGCCCAGGTGGACAACCTGAGCACCAGCCCTGAAGCCCCTGGTTGGTGTTCGGGAGCTCTCCTGGCACGCTCAGGCCTTCTGACAACAAACTCACTGAAGCTGTTGTCTGCATGCACTGAGTGCAAGATTGATCTCATCCTCCGTTTGCAGATGGGGCATGTGAGGCTGTTCTCACTCCATTGCCGAATGCAGCCAAAGCAAAACTGGTGCAGGCATGGCATGACATAGCTGGCATTATTAATGGTGTCCAGGCAAATGGGGCAGCGATGGTCCATCTCAGTGGCCATACTGTGCAGCTGCTGTGGTACACAGGGGATGAGGGGCTGCTCCCTCACACCACTGCTGCAGCAGCAGGGGTCATGCTAGGAAAGGGAGAGAAGCCACAGTCACTTGCTGACCCTGGCAGGGGAGAAATGAGTGCCCAGGTCCCTCAGGAAGGAAACCCTCCCAACTGCTCAGGGTGAGGTGTCTCCTTACCGTTTCCCTTTGCTGCTGCGGCCTCCTGGGTGCCCCAGCTGCCTGAACCAGAGTGGGGAAGAAGCTCAAATGGCTCTGGGGACAAGCGCTGAGAGCAGCTGTCAGCAGCTCCCAGAGCACAAGACCAGCGCCAAGGCTTGCTCGCTCCAGACCTCACAGACACACTCGGCTGGAGTGCTGGCACAAGCCAGAGTCAGAGACTCTGTGCCTGGCTACAAGCAGTGAGGGCTAAGAGGTCACAATCCACTGCTGCATAAGTCACTATGGCTTGTGCAAGGACGTGTTGTCAGGGACATCACAATGGGCACTATAACCTGCAGCACTCCAACCTCAGCAAACGCATCTGGGTTTTCCACAGTTCCTCTGACCATTCCATTCTCTATATTGTGTGTTCTCACTGCTGGCATTTTGCAGCAGTGTCAGAGGCTTTGATCAAGTCTTCCCACGTTGCCCCAGACATGACAAATCTCCAGATCCATAAAGCATAGGGCTGCCTTCAAAAAAACCTATGTTTTCCTCTGAGGCAGCAGGATACAGGCCTACTGGCTCTCCCCACATGCCAGCACTGCTGCTTTGCCCTCTGCATACATTGCTTCCTTCCATACCAAGTCAAAGGCAGCCTGTGGCTAGCTCCTGGGGATCTTCTCCTTTCTTTCTCCCCTGCTGGGGGCAGCAGGGGTGATCCATCCCCTCCACACAGCACTCAGAAGGCCTAATCTGGGCTCTGCTTCTTTTCTAGAATTGCAGACAGGAGTGACATTGCCCATGCAGTGGGGCTCATTGGAGACTACTGAGGCAGTGAGGCTGGAGCACTTGCCTTGCAGGAAAGGCTTGGGTGGCCAGGACTGGTTCAGCATGGGGCAGAAAAAGGCCAGAGGCAGTTGACATGAACTGCAATTGGAAGGTTCAGGCTGGAGACAGAAAAATTACACCAGCAAGATAGCAGAATCCACAAGCCTGGAGGTTTTGAAATGCTGAGTGTGCACAACCCAGTCACAACTGTTGCAAGCCTGCGGACACAGTCAAATCCAGAAAGAAAAAGCATTGCCAGTGAAAAAAATGTACCAATGACATCCTCATCTGCAACAATATCTAAATGCTGCAGTATGAGAAATCTACCTTATTCCTTTTGTTCATCAGCTTCCAAGAGAATATTTCAATATCTAGAAGGTCAGCTGGGAGGTTAACTATTGGCTTGTTCTGTTCTGCTTTCAAAATAAATTCCTGCAGTTAAATGTTTGGTGGACTATTTTGATGTGGCAGGGGCATAGTGATAGAAGTAACAAAACACAGTTCAGGTTGAATTGTGGCATCATTTGTCAAAATCAGGAGAAGAATGTAAAGAAGGATTCAAGAAGCAAATGATGTTTGCTGGAAATACAATACAGCAGAGAGGAAGATGTCTAGGAGGTTCCTGGATTGCATGGAAGATCATTTCCTGACACACCTGGTAAGAGAGCCTACCAGGAGAAGAGCCCCATTAATCTACTGTTTACAGAGAAGGACTGGTGGGAGACACGGTGGTCATAAGCCATCTTGGGAATAGTGGCTCCAGAATGATAGAGTTCTAGATTGATTCTTGGTGAAATCAGGAGAGGGGGCAACAAAACCACTGCCTTGGACTTCCAGAGGACAGACTTTGAACTGTTTAGGACATCGGTCTGGAGAGTCCTTTGGGTTGGGACAGTCCTGAAGGGCAAAGGGGTCCAGGCTGGACATTACTCAAGAAGGAGATCTTAAAGGCCCAGGAACAGGCTGTGCCAGTGTGCTGTATGATGAGCCAGTGGGGAAGAGGACCAGCCTGGTTGAGCGGAGAACTTTGGCTGAAACTCAGGGAATAAAAAAGAGTTTACCACCTCTGGATGAAGGGGCAGGCCACTCAGGAAGAGTACAAGGATGTTGCTAGGATATGCTGAGAGAAAATTATAAGAGCGAAAGCCCAGCAAGAATTTAACCTGGCCACTGCTACAAAAGATTCCCCCAAAAATGAATAATGTTTTTACAAATACATGAACAACAAAAGGAAGGCTAAGGAGAATAATCATCTTTTATGGGATGTAGCGGGGAATGTTACCAGCAAGGGTGAGGAAAAAGCTGAGATACTCAGTGCCTTCTTTACTTCTGTCTTCATTATTGAGGACAGTTATCTCTGGGGTACTCAGCCCCCTGAGTTGGAAGATAAGGATGGAGAGCAGAATAACCCCCCCCAGAAACCATGAGGAAATCTGCTACACCACCCTGACTGTCACAAGCCCAGGGGGTCAGGTGGAATCCACTTGAGGGTACTAAGGGAGCCAGCAGATGTGCTCACCAAGCCACTTTATGTCATTTATCGGCAGTACTGGTCAACTGGGAAGGTCCCAGGTGGTTGGAGACTTGTGAATGTAATGCCCATCTGAAAAAAAAAAGTTGGCAGGAGAGTCTAGGGTACTACAGGCCTGTCAACCTGGCCTTGGTATGGAGGGAAGGTCATCGAGCAGATCATCTGGAGTGAGATCACATGGCACATGCAGGTCAGCGAAGAGATTAGCTCCAGCTAACCAGGATTTGTGAAAAGCAGGTTCTGCTTGACCAACCTGATCATCTTCTATGACCAAGCAACTCTCCTGGTGGATGAGGAAAAGGCTGTTGACATAGTCTCCCTAGACTTCAGCAAAGCCTTTGATGCTGTCTTCCACAGTATTTTCCTGGAGAAGCTGGCAGCCCATGGCTTAGACAGGTACACTCTTCGCTGGCTAAAGAACTGGCTGGATAGCCGGGCCCAGAGAGTGGTGGTGAATGGAGTTAAGTCCAGCTGGCATAAGTGGTGTTCCCCAGATGTCAGCACTGGGGCCTGTCCTGCTTAATATCTTTACTGATGATCTGGATGAGGGCATTGAGTGCACACCTAGTAAGTTTGCAGATGACACAAAGCTGGGGGGATGCACTGATCTGCTTGGGGTAGGAAGGCCTTACAGAGTGATATGCACAGGCTGAATTACTGGCCTAAAGCCAGTGGGATGAAGTTCAGCAAGACCAAGTACCAGGTTCTGCACTTTGGCCACAGTAACCCCAGACAACACTATAGGCTTGGGGCAGAGTGGCTGGAAGACTGTGTGGAGGAAAAGGATCTTGGGGTTTTGGTCATTGTTCAGCTGAAGAGTCTGGAGCACAAGTCTTATGAGGAGCAGCTGAGGGAACTTTGTGTAGTCTGCACAAGGCTCACGGAAGACGTTACCATTCTCTACAACTCCCTGAAAGGAGGTTGTGGCGAGGTGGGGTTTGGCCTCTTCTCCCACATAAATAGTGATAAGACTAGAGAGAATGGCCTCAAATGGTGCCAGGGGAAACTCGGGTTGGACGTTAGGAAAAATCTCTTCTCCGAAAGAGTGGTCAGGTACCGGAACAGGTTGTCCAGGGAGGTGAAGTCATCACCATCTCTGGAGGTGTTCAAGAACCATTTAGATGTTATACTAAGGGACGTGGTTTAGTGGAGAAATATTGGTGGTAGGTGGATGGTTGGACTAGATAATCTTGGAGGTCTTTTCCAACCTTGGTGATTCTACGATTCTAAAAGCAGATCATGTGGCAGTGTTTTCAGGTGGTGCCGGTAGGACTTTTTGATCTTCTGCTGGAAGTTCCTGCTCTACCATAACGTATCCAGAAGGGAGCACACAGGTCTCTTTCAGCTCTTTCCTATGAGAAAACCTCTGTGTGCTCTGCTTCTAAATTTGATTATACTAAGCTAATCCCCTTTGCAAGTGTAAGAAGTCAGTGTCTACAACCCTGGCCTTAAAACACACTGTTTATCATCTTAACAAAGGCAGTTGCTATGCTGAGGTTACACATGAAATGGAGATGTCAGGAATTAAAAACTGAAAAGAGAAAAAAATGAAAGTAAATATTTTATTTTAGTTATAGTGACTGTGACCTGTGAACCCTTAGATTTTAAAGCTGGCAATACCCCTTCTGAAATGACTACCTATGAATAGATGAGGTAAATTAGAGTAACACTAGCAGGTGCCTCACACCTGTGTATTGCTAGCTTAGTAAGGAAAGTAATTGCTTATTTTGTGGATAACTTTGAAGATTCTACAGTTCATTCAAAAACTCGTCTACTGCTTTCTGAAAGCCATTTGTAGATCTGTCTGCCAGTCATACCTTCATTTTAATCGAATGTTTATTTCTCTATTCCTAACTTTATCAATATTTGAAACCATGCATCTGTTACCTTAAGCGGAATTTGAGCGTCCAGGAGATTAGAAATCTTGTGCCTCCTGTTCAAAATCAGAACAGGTATCAGCATCTTCTGATGTCAGCCAGCTAGAACTGGTGTGGAATACACAATGGTTGCTAATGACTTTAAGACAAGTAGTTAGTACATTCACTCTGGATTCTGTTGAGCTTTAAATAGTATAACAAAGCTCTCATTAGCCCAGGTCATTTGATTTGGAGGAAAGTTATTTCTATTTCCCATAATCCCATCAAAGGGGCAAGATCTGTCCATGATACCAAATTAACTCATTTGTAAATACAGGAGCAAAGCCATGTATATCTCTTAATTATTGGGAGAAACACACCAGCTGCACATCTGTGTGTCACTGTGGTCAGCACTAACCAATCCTCCAGAGGCTGACTATGCAAAATTAATTAGAGCCTTGCCCTTTATCAAGGGCAACGTGAAGCATGACAGGCACCATTTCAACTTTCAGTGGTGTGCTGAACACAAGCAATATGAACATTTTTTGTTTCAAGTGCAGTTAATATCTGACATTAGCTTCTGTCATGCATGGAAATAATCCAAGTTATCACAAACTCAAATTGATCCCCCAAATAAATGCTTTCATCATATCCATATTTGGTATGCAAATTCCATGAAAAAGATTAATTACAATGCATGGTAAAGCCTTTTTGTGAGTTGTTTGTTTTTGTTTTTGTTTTTTTATAAGCACCACTCATGCTTTCATATAAGCTTTTCAGCATCACTCTATGATAAATGAGGAAAGAGAACTGGCTTCCTCAGACATGGAAAAAGCTGAGGTGCTCAGTAAGTGTTTTACTTCAGTCTTCACAGGTGGTTGGGCTCCTCCCCATGTCTGCCCGGACCCTGAAGCTCTGGATGTAGGAGAAAGGAGCGGATTCTGCTCCACTTTAACAGTGGAACAAGTCCGAGACCTCCTCATGAAACAATGTATATAAGTCCATGAGGCCAGACGATATCCATCCTAGGGTTCTGAGAGAGATGGCTGATGTGGTTGCTGAGCCACTCTTCATCATATTTGAAAAATCATGGCTGTCTGGTGAAGTCCCCGATGACTGGAAAAAGGGAAACATTACTCCCATTTTTAAGAAAGGGAGAAAGGATGACACGGGGAACTACAGGCTGGTGAGCCTCACCTCTGTGCCTGGGAAGATCATGGAGCAGATCCTCCTAGAAGCCATGTTAAGGCAATACAAGACAAAGAGGTGATTCAAGACAGCCAGCATGGCTTCACCAAGGGCAGATCATGCCTGACCAATCTGGTGGCCTTCTATGATGGAGTGACAGCATCGGTGGACGGGAGAATGATGATGGATGTCATCTACCTGGACGTCTGCAAAGCCTTTGACATGGTCACTCACCACATCCTTCTTTCTAATTTGGAGAGGCATGGATTTGAAGGATGGACTGTTCAGTGGATTAGGAACTGGTTGGCTCGTCACAGCCCAAGGGTTGTGGTTAATGGTTCTGTGTCAGGGTGGAGGCTGGTCACAAGCGGTGTCCCTCAGTGGCCAGTCTTGGGACCGGTGCTCTTCAACATCTTCATCGATGACAGACGATGGCATCAAGTGCACCCTCAGCAAGTTTGCAGATGACACCAAGCTAAGTGGTGCAGTTGATACATTGGAGGGAAGGGAAGCTATCCAGAGGTACCAGAACAGGCTGGAGAAGTGGGCCCATGTGAACCTAATGACGTTCAGTAAGGCCAAGTAAAAGGTGTTGTGCTTGGGCCAGGATAATCCTGGGTGTTTATGTAGACTGGGCAAAGAACCCCTTGAGAGCAGCCCTGTGGAGAAGGACCTGGGGGTCCTAGTAACTGAGAAGCTGGACATGAGCCAGCAGTGTGTGCTTGCAGCCCAGAAGGCCAACTATATCCTGGGCTGCATTAAAACAGGAGAGGCCAGCAAGGAGAGGGAGGTGACTGTACCCCTCTACTCAGCTCTTGTGAGGCCCCATCTGCCGTACTGTGTCCAGGCCTGGAGCCCCCAGCACAAGAAAGGCACAGAGCTCTTGGAACGGGTCCAGGGGAGGGCCACTAAGATGATCAGAGGGCTGGAGCACCTCTCCTGTGAAGAAAGGTTGAGGGAACCGGGCTTGTTTACCTTACAGAAGAGAAGGCTCCGGGGAGATCTCATTGTGGCCTTCCAGTACTTGAAGGGAGCATATAAACAGGAGGGAAAGCAGCTGTTTACAAGGGTGGATAGTGATAAGACAAGGGGGAATGGTTTTAAACTAAGACAGGGGAGGTTTAGGTTGGATATTAGGAGGAATTTTTTCACACAGGGGGTGGTGAAGCACTGGAGCAGGTTGTCCAAGGAGGTTGTGGATACCCCATCCCTGGAGGCATTCAAGGCCAGGCTGGATGTGGCTCTGGGCAGCCTGGTCTAGCAGTTGGTGACCCTGCACATAGCAGGGTTGGTTGAAACTCGATGATCATTGTGGTCCTTTTCAACCCAGGCCATTCTATGATTCTATGATGATATATAAATGTTTCTAATGCAGTCTCTTACTAAGAAAAGTAGAAGACATTATTAACAACTTAGCGGACAAATATTTATCTTTAAAATGCCTAGAAATCACTACCAGACTGCATAGAATTGTAACACTTTTATTATCTATATTTTTTTTCTTTGTAAAATGTTAACATCGCAAAAGTCTTTGACAGATTACAGAGCACAACTTTCCATCTGATTTTTTTTGTAAATTTCTCAGTCTACAGAAAATTGAATTAACACACATTTAGAATTAACGAATAAAGCAACACAGTTCTAAATGCCCAAGGTATTGCAATATTAAAACTTAAAATGTATGTTTTAAATTTTTAATCCAAGTAGCGTTAAAGGGACACTGTCATACTCTTAGAACAAAAAAACTCAGCAACTCTTAACAAAAATAGTTTGAGCCAGTTCTTTATATTTAAGACACATCATTTACCTAGTAGTCAACTTCTACAATACAAAAATAATTTTAAGATCCCCCAAAGCTATTTTCATCTGAATTTTAGCAGCAGTTTACTAGCACACCCCATTTTTGGGCTATGTTCATATGAAGCTCACTTCTGATCTAGGAAATTATTCCATAGTTTTGTCAAGGAAAAAAACAAACAAACAAGAAAAAAAAAAACACCCAACAGGTAACTGCTGTTATCAGCATATACTTACTGGCCTTAAATATGGTTTAACATGGTGTTTTAACAGTAACCTGGATAGTTAAGGATCCTGTAGCTAACACCTAGCACAGATTTAAAAGCAAATGAGAGGAAATCTCTCCTTTTCCATTTGCAAGCCTGTGAGCTTCCTGTTTGGAGGTCCAGTTTCACTATCTGACTTCAGGTGCCCTAAAGGTAGAGCAAATAAACAGGCTACAGTTGTGTAAGACAACAAGCTAATTGAACTCGACCTCAATCCAATAATTAACAGTTTCAAAACTTTACTAATTACCATACATATTGGCAGTCCTTCTGACAGAATAGGTCTCTGTCCACGTTACTGTACAGCACAGAGCATGACTACTACTGGTATTATGCTGCAGATGTCTCATTTGAAGGGATTCAGTCGCTGTTGGTATAAGGTTCAGTGCTCTGTATTTTTTTGCTTGTTCTGACTTTCCCACATTGTACTATACTCTCAACTGCCCATTACAAAACCCGTGGCTATGAAGAACTATGTCTGGACTGCTACACAAATAGTACCATGTGTCAGTCAGCAGGAAAAAAAGGAAAACCATATAGTGAAGCTTGTTCTGTGCATCTACACAGAACGGCTTTTCCCAGATTAACATTTTGCATTCCTTTCTCTGGCAAAATGAGACCCAGGTAGACATCCCTTGGCTTCACTCAAGACACAAGTCTATGCACTGCTTAGGCACTCCTCATGTAATACACTGGCATACCTAGATTTCTCCAAAAGAAAGACTGTGATCCATCCAAATGATAACAAGTTTTCCAGGTGCCACAATGGTACACCTGTTCTGCCTATTTACATTTTGCTCTGACGTGTAGTAGGAGACCAACACTGCTAGCAAGAATGAGGTGGATCACAGTGTATCAATACTACTCTTGGTGAAGAATATACTCTAATAAGATAGGAATGCAGTGAACTGTGAAAGGAGAATAAAAAGGATTATGTAAGATATTCTCCTTCACTATTTTTGGATGGATATGTTTTTGCAACTGGTTTCCCCCAAAAAACTTTTTTTTTTTTGTCCCCAGAACTTACATCTGTTACCAAGGCCACTCATTTCCACTCCTGCATGCCTTAGAGCCCCAAATTTCGGCTCCCTTTCTTTTGGGTGTGAGGAGAGGGGGAAAAAAGTACCTTCCACATAAAGTGAAAGCCATACAAATAAGGCTAAACTCTACTAAAATTTGGGATAAACATTTGCAATCTCTTGTAAGGAAAGTACAATTCTATATACAAAAATAGTATCAGACAGTGTCCTTTTAAAGAAGTTAAATATATAGACTGTTAGAACAATTACACAAACTTTAAACATTTTAACAGCTTTTAAATAAGCAAGTTACAATGTCATTTAGCATTTCTCAGTGTATTCAGCTTGTTTTGGAACAGACTCAAACTCAACACACTTTCCATAAAAACCAAATGCACCAAAACGCTTCATAAGCAAACAGTAAACAGTTCAAGATACATTCATTGTGTGGAGGCAAGTGCACCAGCTGTTTAATCCAGCACTGCAATGGGCCAAGGCAACGTTACTGCCTCCATCCGTTCCTCCCACAGAGCATTAACAGCTGAGCTACAATCCAGATACGCAACAAGACTTAAACACAAACAAAGGCTTTAAGTTTGTCACAGCCTGTTTGGATCTCTCAAACTTATAAATAAAGTCTAAATTAAACTTTATTTAAGGAGCTCATTGGATAAAAAACACACACCACCACACCAAGCTAAGGCTCAATTCACGTTGCACAGACTAGTTAAACACATGCATTCATCAATTCATTACTTCAGTAACTCACAATTTCCCTAATAATGTAACTTGCACACCTCTAAGCAAAACAGTTCCCTACCTGTGATGGTGCTTATCATACTCCTCCATGGGGTGCACGTGTCCCCTGCATCACACTGGAAAGCATGAAAACCCTCATGACCTGGAAGCTACTGTATCCACATCAGAAGGAGTTTGTGTGAGCTGACCTATCTGTATCATCCAGCTTAGGAGTTTGGTCTATACCATTTCCATACATTAGTGGACTGTGCAGAAACTGCAAAAATGCTGGAGGTGACTGCAGCAGGGGACAGCAAGCTGCAAGTGGTAACAGCTGCACCATGACCCTTATCACTTTTCACATAGCACCCTGCCTATGCATTGCTCTCGTTTTGACCTGATGGTGCTGCTCTTGGCACAAATCAGGCCTTAACATGAGCTGTGTTAGGCCAAAGCCTGAGCAGGGACCAGGTGAACACCTACCATCTTAGTGCTACATCGACGAAGTTTCAGGCATGGATGTAAGAAGTCTCATTTTGGCATATATTTATCTGTCAGAAACATATCAAAAATAAAACAATATATTTCAATCACAATACCTGTGCAAACGTGCCCTGAAAAAATAGAAGGGAAAAGGCAGCTTTGGCTAAGCTACTAGCTTATGATTTTTTTCCCCACAAAAACAGGAACAGAGTAAGCAAAAATAAGGAGAATTTTTACAGCTCATCCACATCATTTTGCCAGCTCTTTCCTAAAGCATACTGCTTTTTCTTGGGTCAGGATTTTCACAAGTCCTTTGGTTTCTCACTGGGAGACAGACCGCACAAATGCATGCTCAGGAAGAAGTACCCCTGGAATTTGTAAGGTGAAGTGCTATGCTTGCAATGGATCTCATGGCACAAGTTGAGACTTTGTGACAAATGCCAGCTTTTGAAATGTAGTTGGAAGCTAATCGATACAGCCTTTCTGCTCCAAACATGTTGAAGTGCCCAGGAAGTACCTTCTCTACAAGACCTCTGTCCACCAGCTCCATCAGGCGCTGGCAGCTCACAACGTAGTCACTAACGTTGCTGTAGGGAAGCCAGTCAATCATGGATCCATCGTACACGACGTCTCCACTGAATAAAATCTTGTGTTCTCGGTCGTGTAAGCAAATACTTCCTCGGGAATGGCCAGGCATGTGCATGACAGTGAGCTGCCGATCTCCAAGGCTGATTACATCTCCTGCAAATATATATGTAACAGGGAAATGTATGCACTTATCATGCACACTAAGCACCACCAAAGAAGTACAGCCTAACCATATGCTGAGCGTTTCATACATACCACATATGTACCAGAGAAGCCTTTTTTTCTTGATGAGTGCCAAAGAAGAATTTGAAAAATACACTGCAAAAAATAGTATGTTCCAGTGATTGCAATTAAGTGCACAGGCTTGATCTGCATTAACTGAGCCTATTTTCATCCTATTACGCTAAACAATAAGGAATGTGATGGGAAAAATAAAATTGGAAACAAACAGAAATCATCTAAGCCACATATCCTTTGAATGTCTATAAATTTTTTCAGTTTATTAAAATTTCTCCCCAGTTCTTCCTAGAACTCCACTGCAGTCACTTTTACCGGGCAAAATGACAGAACATAAATTGCTGGAGGAGGAGCAAGCTTGGCCTCCAAACAAGGCAATTTTTTTGTAATCATCTTGAATCAGGTACATAAAAACAGAGCATTCTTCACTTTAGCTCATTTGTTCTGCCAACTTAAACATGAATGCCTTTTCACTGTACTAGCCCCTGATCTTGTACTTTCAGCAGAAAGTCAGTCCAAAAATGGAGAATAATTAACAAGGCTGTTGTTAATTTTAAGTTATAATGCCAGCTTAATTATAACAGTACAAAACCCATTAATTCACAGGTGGTAACTTTAGGGCTGTACAGGGAGGGAATAGGAAACCTTATTGATAGCATGTAAATAACTACACAAAACCATTCTAAACAAGTTAACATCCAGTACCACAAGCTTCATGAAATGAGGACCTGTAGGCACTGAGAGATTCTAAGATGATGATGCTGAGAACTGCAGTATGCATTTCAAGTTGCAAAGTCAAGAAGAAAAAGCTAACAAACTCCTTCTAAGTTAAAAATCTTAAGGTTACACATCTATCTTACGTCACAAGCAGGTATGCCTTAAATTTTCTCAATACTAAGCAACTCTGAAAGTATTTCTCCCTTGAAAGGCAGGACCTGACATGTGCTGGGACTTGAGTAGGAAGCACTGTATTCCCAGGTGATGTCAACCCCTGTGCCTCGGCTGGGAGCTACTCAATGAGGACAACTTCAAGTGCTGAGGGCAGGGATACTGCTCTTCATCCACTCGCCTCCATTTGCAAAGCACTTGAATACAGTCTGGAAGTCACTGCAGAGACAGCATTTCACCACGCTGTACCTATCAGTGAAACTGGATCCTGTGTTTACAGTATAAGCTTGCAGCTAGCTACTACAAAGAAAATTTTTAGGCAAACTCTCTTTTAAAGGAAATGCTGAGAAGACTTGATAGGAGAAAGTATCAGGCTAGTCTTTTGGGAAGATTTGGTATCCTGGGCTCCATCAGACGAGGGGTGGCCAGCAGGGACAAGGAGGTGATTGTCCCTCTCTACTCTGCCCCTGCAAAGCCCCATCTGGAGTACTGCGTCCAGGCCTCCAGGGGCCCCCAATACAAGAAAGGCAGGGAACTGTTGGAGTGGGTCTAGAGGAGGACCACAAAGATGATCAGAGGGCTGAAGCACCTCCTCTGTGAAGACAGGCTGAGGGAGCTGGGCTTATTCAGCCTGGAGAAGGGAAGGCTGCAAGGGAAAAGGGTTTTTAGTTGAAGGAGGGAAGAGTTACGTTGGATGTCAGGGGGAAGTTCTTTTACCAAGAGAGTGGTGAGGTAATGGAACAGGCTGCCCAGAGAGGCTGTGGATGCCCCATCCCTGGAGGCTTTCAAGGCCAGGATGGATGGGGCCCTTGGCAGCCTTGTCTAGTACTATATAGAGAGGTTGGTGGCCCTGCCTGTAGCAGGGGGTTTGGAGCTTGATGATCCTTTGAGGTCCCTTCAAAGCCAAGCCATTCTATGATTCTATGATCTGTATGATCATTGATCCAGAAAATGACTATGAGAATAAAACAATAGTGGAGATTAAGTTTTTAGAGCAAATTGGCCCAGTGGGTTTTAAATTGCTCCATGCCCCGAGAAAGACAGCACAAAGGAACAGAACATAGCATCCAGAACTAAAAGAAATGTGTGGAATATTATATATAATTCTATACATATATAATATATCTACACAATGTATTTTACTTGTAACACAGTACAATTTACTTGTAAAATTATGTATGTGTAATTATTTATGTTTAAATTATATACTTATAAAATTATATAATTATTTACATATATAATGCATATTATATACAAAGCACTGAAACATGTAAAGGAAAATGCAAGTCTTAGAAGACACAAGTGACTATGGAAACCGTAAGTGATAAAGCAGAACAGAAGCAGATGCAGTTTTAACTAGAACAGCCAAAGCAGCTGGTTGAAGGCTCTTGTAAGATTAGATAACGAAAAAAACTAATGCCAGTATGTGGAAGAGGCAATGTAAAAGTAAGAGCTGTGGCTTCTGTGTTTTGCACAGTACTAGATATACTCAGCCCACAGCAATTGCTCACTGCCATGACATGCCACTTCCACGCAGTTTGTCTCAGTGAATGCTATGCTTGAAACATTTCTGTTGTTTTGAGAGTGTGTGTGCTCTTACATTCAATGTATTTTTTTTTTCTAATAATTCCTTCCTTTTGAAGAAAAGAACAAACAGCTTAACTTTCTGTTGACTCACTGATCTAAATGGATCACCAGGTCTTCCTTAAAGCCTTCAGTTCTCCCTTCCCTGCGTCTAAGCTGAATGATGGCCCAGCACAGCCAGGAGGAGACTGCTACCTTGGTCATCAGCAAAAGGCTGATTTAACTTGTCTGTTGTATGTACATTCTTTAGCTTCTGCTCCACCACGTTCTACAGCTGCTTGCCAAAATAACCTTGTTACTGTTACCTACGAAATCAATCTGAAAAACTGAACAGAGGTGTGGTTTTATATATACGTACACAAACACATCCATACACATACATACATGTACATGTATATGTATCTGTACAGCACCTTTTATATAAATAATACATTCTTATGTTCTTCAACAAGGCCATGTACAGGCTGCTTCATTTGGGTCGGGGCAATCCCAGGTATTTATATAAACTGGGAAAGCAGCCCTGTGGAGAAGGACTTGGGGGTTCTGGTGGATGAGCAGCTGGACATGAGCCAGCAGTGTGTGCTTGCAGCCCAGAAGGCCAACTATATCCTGGGCTGCATTAAAACAGGAGAGGCCAGCAAGGAGAGGGAGGTGACTGTACCCCTCTACTCAGCACTTGTGAGGCCCCATCTGGAGAACTGCGTCCAAGCCTGGAGCCCCCAGTACAGGAAGGACGTGGAACGGGTCCGGAAGAGGGCCACTAAGATGATCAGAGGGCTGGAGCACCTCTCCTGTGAAGAAAGGTTGAGGGAACTGGGCTTGTTTAACTTACAGAAGAGAAGGCTCCGGGGAGATCTCATTGTGGCCTTCCAGTACTTGAAGGGAGTGTATAAACAGGAGGGAAAGCAGCTGTTTACAAGGGTGGATAGTGATAGGACAAGGGAGAATGGTTTTAAACTGAAACAGGGAGGTTTAGGTTGGATATTAGGAGGAAGTTTATCACACAGAGGGTGGTGAAGCACTGGAGCAGGATGTCCAAGGAGGTTGTGGATATCCCATCCCTGGAGGCATTCAAGGCCAGGCGGGATGTGGCTCTGGGCAGCCTGGTCTAGCAGTTGGCGACCCAGCACATAGCAGGGTTGGTTGAAACTCGATGACCATTGTGGTCCTTTTCAACCCAGGCCATTCTATGATTCTATTAAACAAAACTCATATGCTTTCCAATACACAGTTAAATAAACTGCTTCATTCTTCACACGGTTATGCCTCAGCAGTTTACAAATAATATGGGTTAGCAGATGCCAGAACTGACTGACGTGTGACATGCTGTTGGAAGCCTGAGGTAAATCCGTCCCAGTTAGACTTGATTAGTCAGTGTTAAGGTGCTGGGTCTTTGCTCCTAGCAGTACTGCTGACTCTTACTCTAGGGAAAAGCCCTCCTTCAACAGGCACACAAACTGGGTGAGCAGAAAGTATTTCTGCACGTTTCTGTCAACCCAAAATCCAAAGCCTGTGCCTGAGACCGGTGTCCAAACGCTCCTTGAACTCTGACACTGTGGCCGTACCCACTGCCCTCCGGTGCAGCCCCTTTCCCTCACCCGCCCACCCCCCCGCTCCTGTCCTGATGCAGCTCGACGCCGCTCGCTCCGGCCCCGTCGCTGCCACCAGAGCTGCCCGCCCCGCCGACCCAGGAAGAAGGGCACAAACAACAACAGCCGCTGCCCACGGGTGCCCGCAGCCCGCCGCCCCGCGGCGCTTACCCTCCTGCAAGAGGCGGCTGGGCCGCACGGGCGGGACGCAGAAGTGCCGCGCTCTCCAGCCGGGCCGCGGCGGCCGCGTCACCTCGCGGTCCGACAGCCAGGTGACGGCCTCGTAGTTGTCGCCGCGGAGCAGCGCGGCCGCCTCGGCGCTGTGCACCGCCACCTCCTCGAAGTGCTGCAGCCCGCCCGAGTGGTCGAAGTGGACGTGGGTGGCCACGGCCAGCAGCGGCCGCGGGCCGGCCCCGTCCGGCGGCGCCAGCAGCCCTGCGGCCCGCAGGTAGTCCGGCAGGCTGCGCAGTCCCAGCCCCGCGTCGATCACCAGGTCGCGCTGCGAGCCCCGCACCAGCCAGATGTTGGCCCGGTTGCCCGACTCGTAGAAGCGCTCCTGGATCCAGAAGATGCCGCTGCCCAAGGGCTTGTGCGCGAACCACTCCAGAGCAGACATCGCGCCCGCCGCCGAGCTCCTCCGCGCGGCGGGGCCGGGCGGGGCCTGGCGCGCGGGAGGGAGGGCAGAGTCGGGTCCGGCCCACTGCGGCAGCCGCGGGCGGAGCGAGGCTGCGGGTGAGTAGCGGGACCGGCGGGGCTGCAGCCGGCGGCGGGAGGGCGAGGGGCCGCGGGCCGGGAGAGGACTGGGTGGGCCGGGTCGGGCCGGGATGGGTGCAGTGAGGGAAGGGGCTCCGGAAGGGCGTGTTGTCATCGCGATCAGTATTTCACCTCCCTGACACGTTCGGGGGCGGCAGGTGGCATCGGAAATTACCGCATTTAAGTGTCCATCCGTTATCTGCTGTGTCATTATTTTCAGCTTCCGCTGGTTGCTCCCGTCTCAGGGAATTGACACAGCAGAAGTTGCGGTCAGAGTTGTGTGTTAATGGGAACGGGTGCAGGTGTTGGGCCTCCACACAGGTCCACCGCTGCTGTGGCCTCATCTGGCCTCAGAGGGTTTGCCCAGCTGCACGAGTGGCAGCTCCTGCAGCACGTACAACTTCACACATTTCAGCTGTGCTTTTGCTTACCCCTGAAACTAGACTTATTTTGTAGAGTAAATGAGACAGAATCTATCTGTAAATAAGGAACTGGATGCAGTGAAACATCTTTCACAGCAGTTGAAGTCTTAATTTCTCATGGCAACTTTGTCACGCGTAGTTTGTTCTTAGACTCACAGAATCATGGAATATCTCAAGTTGAAAGGGAACAACAAGGATCATAGAAACACTGAGGCTGCAAAAGACCACCAGATCATCTAGTCCAGCCCCAAACCATTACCAGTGTGCTCATTAACCACGTCCTTCAGTGCTGTATCCACATGCTTCTTGAACATGTCCAGGAACGGTGACTCCATCACCTCCCTAGGCATCCTGTTCCAATACCTCACTGCTCTTTCAGAGAATATTTTTTTTTCCTAATATCCAGCCTCAACCTCCCCTTAAACTTAAATTGGCAGCTTAAAGCCATTCCCTCTCATCCTGTTGCAGTTACCTGGGAGAAGACGCTGAACCCCATCCCACCACATCCTCCAATCTGGTCATTGTAGACAGCAATAAGGCCTCCCCTGAGCCTCCTCTGGACTTCTCTAGTTCCCTCCACCACTCCCTATAAGACTTGTGCTCCAGACCCTTCACCAGGTTCACTTCCCTAGCTGATGATCCTTTGTTGGATCATCAAGTCCAGTGCCTAGCTCCACAGAGGACCACCCAAAATTCCAACTACATGTCTGCGAGCAAACTGTAAAGTTATTTGTCAAAGTCACTGTTTCCTTCATGATTTCTTCTCTCATCTCTTGCTTTCGCTTTGTGATGTCAGTGGACTTCTCTTAGGCTACTATGCTCAAAAGAAGAGTGTTAGTAAAACTGCCAAGTTGATATAAGATTCATTTTAAAGCTTGTTGCTTCTCATCTGATTAATTCATTCTTTCACGAAAATATTATAATTAATTTTAAAACCAAATTTTAAAAATATATATATTTAATCCAAAGTATGCACCAATTCCTGCACACCTGGACATCTCAATCAAATCCTTTTCTGCTTTCTTCCTTTTTTTTTTTTTTTTTTTTTTTTTTTTTTCCTGTCAGTTCTCTTTTTTCACACCTAGATATCTGTTCATGTTTGGGAATTTATTGTATCTTTTATCTTTCTTCATTCTTCCAGGGTCGCATTTTCTTTTCCATCTTGTTTTCAAAAGAATTTCTCATAGTTTTTCTATCTTCAATAATTAAATACTCAGATTTTTCTTTCATGTCTTTCTTAAAATGATTTATGTAGGACATTCTATTATTTTTAGATTTTAGTTTTCTGTGAGGCAGACTGACATAGAAATGTATAGCATGATTTAGTTTCCTCCAAACAGAGCATATTCCTATGGGAAACAACACATAAGAAAATACTCGTTTTTCACTGACATCTAATAAAAAGGCCATTCCTTGCATTTTAGGAATTCTGAAAGGATCTCAAGTGGACCTTTCTTTGTTCCTAATAGTGTGAGAGGTAGATGGTGTTTTTGCAGTGGAAGTTTCCAGTATTTTCTGTATATAGCATAGGATAAGTAATCTTTTACAAAGAAAACTCCTGAACAGAGTAAAGTTGAGACTGGGGCATTCCAACCTAGGTAGAATTGGCACAGGTACTAGGGTAAAGGAGAGACAGAACGAGTGAAAATATTGTCCTCCTATCACTATAAAAAGTCCAGAACATACCCAGAGACAATGGGTTGGTGACAGACATTGCATGGAAGTGTAACCATAGCTATGGAAGTGTAAACATACCTATGGAATTGTAAACATAGCTATGGAAGTATAATGTAGCAACAGCATTGGAAGATTGTGAGCCTGAGACGCTCAGCCAATAAGTGCGAGGAGAGGCTTTACCTGCACTGGACCCAGCGTATATAACAGGATGGATTTCATTGACTAGTTGCACAATTTCTCTCTTGTCAGCAGGGGGTGTGTGCCCATTATTGCAGTAATGAATAAACTGCCCTTCGCAGAGGTCTTTGCCTGATTAGAGATTTTTGATCTTCAGCATATTTCACACAATAGTAATTCTCTCTATAGTTCCTTGTTCTTTTAGACAACTGTATGAAAAGCTATAGGTATTGTGCTGGTTCTTATTTCCTATTTGGACCTTTATCTTGTGTGGCTTGCCTTGAGAATAGCTGGGATGTTATAGGTAGAGCAGGAAGTCTGGAACAGTCTTGCAGTTTGATAACCTAGTAATTGCTGGTATGCACATGGGATTTCTGGGCTGGGTTTCCTCAGTCATACTTTACACGGTTTTGAGATGTGAGCAGTGCCACTTTGCTCAAACTGGGCTTCTCTTGGACCCCATCTCTTGATATCATTCCCCACAAGAAAATGTTTCTTGCATTTTTCTCCCTGCCAGTTCATGGATCATACAGTGCTGAGATGGAGATTAGGTGAGATGAAGCTATAAATGCAGGCCTTTTTTCTTCTTCTTCTTTTTTTTTTTTTTTTACAGTCATACAGAAATTTATGGCTATTTTACAGTAAATTACGGTAATTGCAGCTATTTTTTTTTTCTTTTATATGCTTGGTAAAGTAGGGCAAGAGGAAATGGTCTCACGTTGCTTCAGGGGAGTTTTAGGTTGGATAATAGGGAAATTTTCTTTACTGAAAGGGTTGTGAAGCACTGGAACTGTCTGTCCAGCAAAGTAATTGAGCGCCCATCCCTGGAGGTAATAAAAGATGTGTAGATGTGGTGCCTAGGGACATGGTTGGGTATTAGACTTGGTAATATGAGGCTTGATGATCTTAACATGGGTGCCCAACCTTTTGGCTTGCCTGGGATGCTTTTAGTGAAAAGGAATCTTCACTCAAAGATTTTATATGTGGTCTTGGCCAGTATATAAAAAATATAATGTAGTTTATGTATGTAAATAACAACACTTTTATACATATATATATATTTATGAAAACATTAAAATAGAGAAACAAAACCATAAAACTAGTGGTATATTTGACCGTGTTTTTATGAAAATGGTGCATCAGTGGCTTGATAGCAGTAATTGCAGTTCTTGGTGAATATAAAAGTGTTCATCAGAGATTCTGGATAAAGTTTTCTCTTTTGGTGTTTCATACTTGAAAACAGATGTTCACAAATGTATGTACTGCCAAAAAGTGTTGACCTGAATAAGGTATGGTTGTAAAGTGAAGAGTACTTCTCTCTGCTAAGATAGGGTTTATACAAGTCTGGTGAAGAGACATGTCTGATTGCAACTCTATACATTCCATTTGAAAATACAGGTGATGTAGTTATGTTGACTGAAAATTGGGTCACAAATGTACAAAAAAACTGGTGATTCTTTCAGCAATCTTGAAACCTGTTCCCAAATTTCGGTATCAAAATGGAAGGCACAGCTACGTATTTTTCACTGTTCACAGGACTGTGTTTAGCCGATGCATCAAAATGCATACAACTGTTTGCCATAACTTAACTTGAGCCAGCACTGCACTGCACCTGCCCCCTGTCCCTGTTTCAGCCCAGACAGTGCTGAATGCACACCGCCGTGTGGTTGCTGTGAGCAATGGATGTGCTCGCAGGACTGGGTTGGACGCTCAGTGGGTCAGAGCCGCTGCCATGATGGTGCAGGACAGTTACCAGTTGCAGGGGGAGCTTTGCTGAGCTGCAGGTTGGACACACCTGATCATAGAGATCTCTTCCAACCTGTTTGATTCTATGACTGTGATTTCATGAAATACTGTTGTTTAAAACAACCTCCTTTTATCAACAATTAGCTTGCAAATATGCCTTAGTGGAGCAGATAGAAGTCCTTTGATGCTTTTAGATTAAACTTTTCTGGTTTTGGTGTTTTCAGTACCCAAAACTGGTCACAAAGATAAACTGCGTTAATTAAAATATATATATATTAGAGGGACAAAGAAGCCATGATAAACACAAACTAGTTGTGAGACAGTTCAGAAAATGCAAAATGTGTTCACAGTAAGTTTAGGATCTGTGAACTTTGCTTTTCACTTTTTTTTCTTTTCTTCTAGTTCTTACGCCATGGTTGAACTCAAGTCATTGTATCTAAGGCCTTCCATTGGAAGGTGGCTGTCCCAGTGCATCTGGGGCATGGCAGGGCAGGAGAAGGCACCAGCATAGGGGAAAAGCAGGACCTGTACTAGACAGTGTTAGCCGTGTAATGAGTGAGACTTTTTGCTGTAGTCGTGTTGTTTTTAATCCTTGAGCAGCTGCAGCTTTGCTAGTGTCATTCTTGGCATGGCTCTTGTAGGGCTGGGGAGGGTCCTTGTCACTGCTGGCCCTCCCCTTTGGCAGTCAACATGGCACCCCAGTTGAGTGGCCCCTGTTCTGGCTGAGAGCAGCAAGGCTGGACTGCAGCCCTGGGGGTCAGAGGGACCTGCTGCCTCCTGCCCCAGCTCCTTATTGGGCAGCTTCTGCTCTATGGGTACAGCAGCAGGCAAGGAATGTCCTGGACTTCCACAAAGAATGAATCTCTATATACTTGGGAGTTTGTCGTGATGAGGTCCTGTAGGGATGCTGATGGTCCCCAGGCTGAACAGAGGCTGACTTCCTGCTTCCCCTAAGTGTGCAAATTCTGTTGGCCTATCAGCCTGTGGGCCTCTTGGCTGCTGCAGCACTGCATAATGACCTCCATGAACTGGCACATGAAGGTCCCCACATGGTGTCCATGATTGAGCTTCAGCCTCTGGAGAAAGACCACCTCATCTAGCCCATACAGGCAGACAGTGGAAATGACAGCACCCTGTACTGTGACTGAATTCCACCTCTTGGCCCTGTAGATGTCCTGTAGCTCCCTTCGCATCCAGAACAGAACAGGTTTAAGGACAGCACAGTGGTTCTGGAAGAGCTTTGCCATTCATCACATTCGAGGCCACCCAGGGGAGCGCTGGGCACATGTCTACAGCCATGCTTGGTCAGGAGTGGTGTCACTTGTGGAGCAGGAGGTGGAGGTGTCACGAGGCCACAGGAATTGCCAGCATCTGGCAGGTTAGGAGCTCTTCCAACGCTGCTGCCAGCTCACTGTGTGAGTGGCACAGCAGGATACAGAATCACAGAATCACAGAATAGCAGGAATTGGAAGGAACCTTAAAAGGTCATCTATTTCAGTGTCCCTGCTGGAGCAGAAACACCTAGATCAGGTACCCTTTTGTGCAAGCTCTAGCGCTGCTGTCCCCATCCTGTTCATCCTGCTAGCAGTCTTAATCCCTGCTACTTACTTGTACAATTAGAAGTCATCTGAATCCCACACATAGGAGTTGATAGCTATGATTGGTCTTGTGCAAAGAGAGCACTCCAGATTCCACTTTGCCGAGCACATCAGGCACCTAAAGCAGAATTCATGGTGGTATGGTAGGGCAAAGGCCTGGTCATCGTGAGTGACATGGTATGTGAGGCAGCTCTACATTGATGGTGCAGCCCTGACCAGTCTGCAGTGCAGCGGACTGGGAAAAGTAGAGGACAAGGAGTTGTTCCCCCATGCCAGATATGCATCTGAAAGATGTGACACTCTGAAAGACGTGACACTCTGAAAGACAGCAGACATACTTATTTGCTGGCCCAACCAAGGGTGAAGGAAACACCACATTACTTCAGCAGGGAGCCCGCCCAGCCCCACCACTGGGCCATCTCCTGCTCCCTGATGGTACTCCCTGATGGGTGAGACTGTGGCTATGGCCCTGGCATGTCCTTGAGCTTCAAGTGCCCTCCCTGCACCCCCTCCTCAGGTTGCAAGTGATAGAACCTGAGGAAAAGGCCTCAAGTTACACTGGAGAGGTTTAGATTGTATATCAGCAAGAATTTCTTCATGGAGTGGTAGGTCAGGCATTGGAAAGTGCTTCCCAGGAAAGTGGTAGAGTCACCACCATCCCTGGAGGTGTTCAAAAGACATATGGAAATGGTGCTTAGGGACATGGTTTCTTATTAACCTTGGTAGTGTTAGGTGCTTGGAGATGATCATACTGAAGGTCTGTTCCAACCTAAATGATTCTGCCATTCTACCTTGACTGAACTCGAGTCACTACATACACTAAGTTTTATAAGAAGAAAATATTAATGCATATATTTTGAGTTAATTTCTGTCTTGCAAAAGTATCTAGTGGAAATGAGGGGAATAATTTTATTTGAAGCATCAATGAAATTTATAGCACCTAAGATGGGCATTAAAAACATTTGAAATTTATATGACCTTTGAGTGTGCTTATAAAATTATTTCAGTGCTTGCTAAACATTGGGTTTTACATGTAAATTTTATATGCAATGTATGTCATATACATAAAAAATTAAACCTGTAAAAATCTTTAATATTTTCAGTAACTTCAGATGGCTGGGTCAGGTAGAGGAAGAGGACGTGCTTCATTTACCTTCAACATTGAAGCCATTGGCTTCTCTAAAGGTGCAGTTCTGCCTGATGTTGTGTGTAAGCCTCCACCGCTATTTCCTGTAAGTATTGAAGCTTTCTTTAGAGCTCTCGGTGTCCAGGTAAAGTGCATTCTCTTTCATTTAGGCATTGCAATGAAGTATAAGAACAACTCTAAGAACTTTAGGTCAGTTTTCAAGTACTTCATGTTGCTGTTATTACTGTTTTTATTGTTATCTCTTCCTACCCATTTGCTAGCAGTTGTATCCCTCAGTAACCTAGATAGCTTAGAGTCCTCACTGTGATTGGGTTTTCTGGATGCTACAGTAATAGAAACACTGGATTTTTGAGCTTGCCTGAAATGAAGTTATACAGTTATACTAGTGTTTCAAGGTATGAATGTATCTGATTTAGAAATTTTCTTTTGATGCAAACACAGAACAATTTTGGATGATTACCTTGTGCTTCAGTAGCCAGAAAGTGAAAAATAATTTGAAAACAACAGAAAGATGTTTTATGTAATTAAGGATATTGAGATTGGAAATTTTGGGTGTATTTGGAATGTATCAGAAAATTAAAGGGAAAGAAAAAGTAAGTTATTTTCCTACCAAGCTGAGTTGTGCTATGTAGTCAAACTTGGACAGTTTTGAGGCTGAAAAGTAGTCTTGCAGTTTTATATGAGAACTTCCCCTTTATATGACAATTTGATCAAGGTGCATGAAATTTTTCTCAACACATTATGATATGAAACTAGCAAGTTTGGCAGATAATCAATGCTATTCTGATATTTACCTGAATAGTTATTTCACACATGGTTTTGATTTACTGAACTGGAAGTTATGTTAATGTTGTAGTCCACCATTTCCCTTATAATTTAGATTGCATAACTTCATTGATTTTAAGTCATCTAAATTGTTCCTAGTGTGATTATTATCTACTTGATAGCACTGAGATACTGAATTATGTGTGACTATAGATTCTGCAGTTACAATCAGCAATGGATTTGCCTTAGAATTATTAATCCCATATCCAGTGTATAACCCTTAATATATACTTTGGGGAAGTTAAAGATGCTTTTTTCCATTGAAAAATTGAAGTAACTCAGTGGTGTAACTAGAACTGGTAAAAATAGCATGAATTACTTTTAATGGTTGGGCAGCGACCAAAAGTGTGATCTTACAGCTGTTCACTGACTTACACTGAAATTATTTTAAGCAGTGAGTTGTCAGTCATGTTTACATATTTCTTATGGTCTTTTTTGTGTTCTAATTGATTTCCTGTAAATGCAATTAGCAAACCAGTTAAGGTACATCAGCATACCATCAGCATCATGAGAGGTTTAAAATTCTGGCCAGCTAGCAAAGAAAGATGGAACTAGTAAACTCCAGCCGTGGGACTTATGATAATGCTTTGTAGTTTGCAACCAACCACTCAGATATTGATTGTGCACCACCTGTCAGGTGAGAAAAATACAACGTAGTTACAACATACTGATCCCATCACTAGCCTTAGTTTGCCATATATTTTAGAAACCTTTCATTACATATCTTTCCAGTTTCAGGATTTATAGTTCATTTTTATAGTTCATACAAAAGATCTTTGTATCTTTTGTGGTTTCCGTGGAAATGAGTAGGAGACCTTTCTTCCAGAGCAATCTACACAGTTGAAATACTGTTTTAGAAGAGGTTAGGGCCTGCTTTACTTTTACTAAAGCAGTGGTTTCTGGTTAAGTTAGGTTGGAATGAAGAACTGTTATTGTTATTTAAGAATCCTGTAAGCTTAACGTAACTATGAATCACTATTTCACAATTTTAATATTTTCTCCTTGATTGCTTGATGAATTTTTGCAGAAAGATACAATAAAGTTATGAAAAGTATAAATTTAAACAGTTATGTATTTTAGAATATAATAAAGTATACCAGCAATGTATTATAATGCAAAGTTGCATTCTTTCATGATTGTGTGTGTTTATTGTAGTTTTTTTTAGTGTTCCTGCATATTTGATGGATATCAAAGACATTGCAAATAATAAAAATAATTTGTACAGAGTACAGACAATAAGCCAGTGCCTCTGAAAACAGGAGAGGATGAAGATTACATGTTGGCCTTAAAACAAGATTTTAGAGGAGCTATGAGAAAAATGCCATATTTTTTGGCAGTAGAAGAAGATAATGAAGGTTTGTTTGTGTGCTTTTTATTTTTATTTCTGTCTTTAGTATTTATTCCATAAAGGGTAATGTAGTGGAAGGCATGTGTTGAAGATGTGTTTAGTATTGATAAGAGAGAAGGAGAAAGAGCTGGAGTAATATGATAGGAATGCTCTCATTTACATTTACTGAAGTTGCAGGTCACCCATACAAGTGGTGTACCTTGAAAGCAACTGCTGTGTTAAAAAAGCAAGGTATTCTGTTTGATATAAAGTAAAAAACATTAAGACTAACTATTTGCAGTTCTTTCAATTATATGATAATCAATACAAACTAAATAGGTATTACTACATGTTAAAAATATTGTAAAAATTTTGCATTGGAGCAAAGAAATCCATAGTAAATATAAGATTTGAATTCAGCTTCCATTTTAATTGTGTAGACATGTACTTAATAAATATTTTAGTTAATAGCTGGACATTCTAAAACATGCTCTTCTAGAACATAATTATTTCCCCTGAGCCCACTCAGGAAGATTGGTAAGATGCAGCGAAGATCAGGGAAGACTGAGAACTCACTTGAAATAGAAAGATCAAGGTGAGAGTAAATGATTTATTGAGGTTCGCATCAGAAGTAGAGCTGAATTTGAAGACAAAACTTGATCTTACTGCATTTGACTTGAGAATGTCTTTTACTTACATATAATTAAACATTAACAGTCTTGTTATTGTCTGATAAAAATAAACGCTCTGCTACTTGATATCCATTCATGCATCATTACACTTTTAAAATCCAAGCTTCCTGGTCAGAAAACAGAGCAGGGAAGGAAGGCCACAGTCTGTTTACTTTGCTGTAGCAGAATTTTAAACCTAGCAGCCACGGGAGCTTATTACTGTGAGGAGTGATTTTTTTTCACTTGTGACTTTTGCCTCTCTCTGTTATCCTTCTATATTCTGATTCTCAGTGCTATAAACACTAAGTGCTAATAGGAAAAGAAGAAATATAGCATGTTCGGAAGTGCTGTTTGTGTCAAACTGAAGGCCCAGTCCATGCAATAGGCTTTCTCTATCAAGCTTTATTGTTTAAGAAATCCGGAATAGCCGAACATTAGATAATCTTTCCATTGCTATAATGTGATGATTTCAAATAATGAGAACGCACATGAACTCTACAATGTGAGGTTTAATATCCATCCTGAAACCATCAAAGTATTTTCTAACTCTGGGTATTCATGGTAGAGATATGATAGTTACATAGTCTCATTCTCTCTTGAATGTGGGCAAATTCTAGAGGTTTTTGAGACTGTGTGCAATTCTTTTTTTATTAGCTTTGAGTACAATACTCTAATTAATACACATTATTGACTGTTCACTTGTTCTTGTACTAAAATACTACTTACACAGAAGAAACACACTGCAGTATGATAATATAGCTTCCAGTGCTCCCTTACCCCCTTAATTTTTTTTTAGTTTGAACACATGTTTAGCCACATGTCTACGGTGTTTCAGTATCCCTTCAGACATTTTCTGGTGACCCTGAATTGCTACAGAGAGCATAAAACAGTTTAAGAGCCTGGAGTTCTCACAACAGTCAGAGATGCTGACTGTGCAGCCAGGTAAACTCTTGGTTATGGGGCAAGGAGAACAGAAGATCTGATCTTCATTTCTAAATCCTTTTATGATTGTAGAAGAAATAAAAATTACTCTTTTTTTTAACTCATATATCTTTCATCTCTCATGTAAACAAATTTCAGTCTTTCCAGTTTCTTATCTCACCAGAGGCTTTCTGTGCTCTTGATCTGTGTCAGGCTTGAAGTTTGCTATTTCTGTCTGAGGCACAAAACAAGAAACTGCTGTGCCTGAAAGCATGTCTGAATAGTTTCAAAGGAACCAGCTGCTTTGAGAATGTTACCTCTGTTTTCCAACTTTGCCTCATGTGGTAGTTCTTACCCCTTAACCTTTGTTTTCTGTATCCTTCTTTCTGACTATTAGTGCTGAGTATGCTCTTTAATAGAACTGCCAGCTTTGACTGTTTTTATACAAAAATTGGCAGTTGCAGGTAAGCAAGAACAGTGCCACTTCAATTCTTCTCAGTGTCTCCCAGAGGATAAGTTAGTGTCTTGCCATAACTCCCCACTGAACCTTTAGCTACAGAAAAATACCTCTGTTTCAGTGGTTTAGTATGGTTACATCAGTGGTTGTCTGCAGCTTAAATAGCTTGTTTTCATTTAATTATTCTGAACTGATCTTTTCAGTAATGTGGTTTACAACTCTTTTCTTCCCTGTATTTCATCTAAACATCTGGTAGGATTACAGGAGAGGCAGAAGTGGGGACTGTTGGCAGAAATTTCTTAGATTGGCTTTGCTGCAAGAGCAAATGAATTCTTTTAGACTATCAGCACAACATCTGTGAGCCAAATGGTCATTTGAAGAGTGAGAGGGGAAACATTTTAATTAGTTAGGACCAGCTGTCTGTCTTTCTTTCATTATTCGCGTAGTGAAAGAAAGTCATGTATAATAGTACCTGGCAATTTTGATGCATTAGTATACCATATATAGATTTTCATCATTCATTTCAAACTAATTTTGAGCAAGTGGTAGGTGTGTTCTCCAAGTTCTCTGTTTTCTTTACTTCCTAAGCTATGAATCATTCATATTATTCCTGCAGGTATATCTGCTGTGACTGGGTGACTGTCACCTTGGCAGTGGTTTGGAATTAATTCATCAATTGTGAGTGGCAAGTCAGGCAGGCACATGTTTTTTTACTGATGGCATCAGCAATTAATTCTTCACTAAAGATCATCAAGCTGGAATCAAAACTACTAGTGTCTTTCCCCATGTTGCTGACAGTTTCAGACAACATCTATGAAAGCCACCTATATTAAGTGCCCCTTCAGACACTGTCATTTTAGATACAAGCTTTTTGTTGCTCGGTTTTAAGTAGGTCTTCAGCTGCCTTTACCACAGCTAAGTTTAAAATTGAGTTTAATTTCTGATATCGTCTTTTTCCACACTTTTCTACAGTGAGTATGTTAGAAGTCTTCTACTGCATAGATCACAGTCTGTTTTTCACTTTTTGTACAGGACTCACAAAAATAATTCCTGTTTGAGTAATGAGATGTTACTACAATCAGAATAAATAATTTTGTGTTGTGGATGTTGCAATTGGGCATGGTGATTTGAAAAGAAAAAATGAGACTGGTTAAAAATAGTTTTCTCATTAAAGGTTGTGCAAGGTTATTTTTTTCCAGGATGAATCCATATACCTGTACTGTATAACTACTGTGCTATTTATACTGCATTTTTCAATTTATTTATTGTGCCTAGACTGAGGAAAAATGGACAAAAACATATTGTTTCTGTTTCAGAAACATCTTGCTATAACACAAAGGTTTGGCATTGCAGAAGTACTCGAAGCCCTGGGACTTGGTGATGATCAGTCATTCAGAGATGACTTCTGAGGCCTTCTGAGACCTTCTAATTCTGGATGCTTCCAGGCCTTCTGAGTCCTAGGAATTTTGGATGCTTATTAGGATTGACAATATATGCCATTAATTTTATTTTTTTCAATCACAAAATGACAGGAGGGTTGAGGCTGTCATGGGTCCATCTGTCCCAACCTCTGCTCCAGCAGGAGCACCCAGAGCGGATTACCCAGGTCCATGTCCAGGAGGCTTCTGCAGATCTACAAGGAGGAGACTCCATAGCCTTTCTGGGCAGCCTGTGCCAGCGCTCCATCACCCAAACAGCACGGGAGTACTGCTTGATGGTCAGAGTGAACTTCCTGTGTTCTAGATTGTGTCCATTGCCTTTTGTCCTGGCACTGGGTACCACTGAAAAGAGCCTGGATCCATCCTCTTTGCACTCTCCCTTCAGGTATTTGTGGACAAGATGGATGAGATCCCCCTGAGCCTCCGTTTCTCCAGGTTGAGCAGTCACAGCTTTTTCAGCCTCTCCTCAAAGGAGTGGTGCTGCTGTACTTCAACATTTTTGTAACCCTATGTTGGACTCACTCCAGTATATCCAGATCTCTCTTTTACTGGGGGAGCCAAGAACTGGACAAAGGACTCCAGGTGTGGTCTCACCTATACTAGTAGACCTGCTGACAACACTTTGCCTGATGCAGTCCAGATTACCACTGGCATTAGCAGCAAAGGGGCATTGCTGGCTCATGTTCAGGTTGGCTCAGCTATCAGGATCCCTGATCCTTCCCTGCAGAGTTGCTTCCAGCTGAGTGCCACTAGCATGTCCTGGTGCCTGGGGTTGTTCTTCCCCAGGTGCAGGACTTTGCGCTTCTGCTTGTTGAACTTGACAAGGTTCCTGCCAGCCAGAATCTCCAGCTTGTCCAGGTACAGAACAGAATTCTGAGTTGGAAGGGACCTATAAGGATCATCATGTTCACGTCTTGGCTCCTTACAGGATGACCTGAAATTCAAACCCTATGTCTAAGAGCACTGTCCATATGCTTCTGAAACTCTGGCAGCTTGGTGCATTGACCCTGGGGAGTCTGTTCCAGTGCCTGACCACCTTCCCAGCAAGGAACCTCTTCCTAACACTCAGTCTGACTCTCCTTTAATACACAGTCTGACTCTCATTTAACACAGCTTCATATTTACTGCATTCAACTCTGGGATCCCCAGCACAAGAAAGATGTGGATCTGTTGGAGCAAGTTCAGAGAAGGCCACAAGAATGCTTGGAGGGCTTTTCTATGAAAAAATGGTGAGGGAAATGGTCTTGTTTAGCCTGGAGAAGAGAAGGCTTCAGGGAGACCTGTGAGGGTGAGAAGCTTTGACACAGGTTGCCCAAAGAAGCTGTGGATGGCCCATCTCTGAAGGTGTTCAAGGGCAGATTGGATGAGGCTCTAAGCAACCTGGACTAGTGGGAAATGTCCCTGCCAGTGGCAGGATGTTGGAACTGGATGGTCTTTAAATTTCTTTCAAGCTGAAACCATGCTACGATTCTGCTATTCTCCTAGGTCCTATTTCTGAGGGATCATTGCTCTGTTATGAGGAAGCTATAGACCAGATCCCCCTGGATGGCTGCACAACCCCCTGGTCCATCTGCCACTTCCATACTTTTGTGTCATCAGCACACTGCTAAGGATGTACTCTGCCATCACCCAGATCATTAATAAAGATGTTAGACAGGACATGGACCCAGTGTTGGCCCCTGGGTCTCCAGCTGGGCTTTGTACCACAGATCATCACTCTGTGGTGCAGCTGTTGAGCCAATTATCAGTCCACCTCTCTGCTTGCCCTTCCAGCCCGTACATGGACAACCAGGTGGACAAGAATGGCATTCCCTTGGTGGAAAGGAGATACCTTCAAAATGGGGAGCAATATTCTTTCTGTTTTTTGCTATATAGTTATTTATTGTTTTTGGTTTTGAGACCTAAGGTTATAAAATCCAGGTTTTTTGAGTACTTACCATATGATTAGTCCTAGGAATTACCGTGAAAACTGTTATGAAACTGTTCTTAAGTGTTGTACAACAGTGCAAGAAAGTGCTTCATGTGGGGTAAAGAGGTTATACTATAGGTTTAATTACAGGAAAATACCCAAAACACTGGATTGTCTCTATAATGGATTCAAAAAATCTTTGCATCTTTCTCTACAGCAATTGAAAGGTACAGTAAAAAGTACATGGATGATGAAAAGGAGCACGCAACATGGACCCCAGGTAATACCTGAGAATACCAAAGGCTATTTTGGTATTAGCCTGGGTAATCTGTTCTTCTGAAATGTTTGATTCCAAATTTTTAAAGTAATAAAATAGTACATACATCCTTACCAAGGCATGTATTCTTTGTTGAGGGTTATGCCCTTTTCATGTTTTCAGGTCAAAGGGAAGTACTGTTCTGTCTTGAAAAGAATAAATAAATATGATTGTAGTTTTTTCTCATTCAAAACAACTAATTCTCAGCAAAAATGCAAGCTTGATCTCTATAGCTTTCCCTCTTTGTTATTTCCCATGCACATACCAGTTTTAAACTGGGAGAAGATATAAAAGTTACGTACTAAAAAACTCCACCAATATGGTTTCTCAGTCACTGGTAGATTGATTTTATGACACTAAATTTTCACAGATATATATGAATAGATCAGTACTGAAGGCTTGATGATACTATGCAACTTAAGGGCATCTGGGACAGTGGAAGGGCTGAATTTTGTCTGACTGAGCTAGATGCCAGTTTTCATGAAGTGGGTAAAATGCTGGTCCTCGTTATACTTCGTCACCCAAAGTACAGCTAAAATTCAGCAATACCGTTGGGATTCAACAAAATTGTTGGGTGCTGAAACAATTAGACGTATAAACCCTATATGACCTCATATGACAATTAGACTTATATGTCATGGAATCAAGCCCGGCAGAGGCAGTCTTGCTGAGTGAGAGGAGGAGGATTACTGCTGTAAATCATTGTTTAGAAGTATTAAAGCTATTTTCTGTACAGATTGGAGAAGACTCCCAAGAGAGATGAAGCCCAGGAAAAAGATGAAAAAAGGTAGATTATGTATTTTTAAAGATTTTAAAAGATTTTGTAAGAAGACATGCTAGAGCTGGATAGAGTTAGATAGATGTAATAAATAGCGCTTTTGATAGATTATTTTCTACATAATTGAGTAAACTGACTGGCTTTTAATAATTTGCTAGCTGCTTTTGTGTAATATTGGAAGATTAAAAATGCAAAAAATCTTTTTGTTTTGCAGTCTATCTTCTATTCAACAAATAGCTAGCTGTTCAGATTTTCCTCAAATTTTGGGTTTCTCAATTAAATTGTATATTATTTGGTTGACTTGTATTTTTTAGGTCTTTTGTATGTAATTTAATGTAGGTTATTTTCTGTTTCTCTGGTTTTACTTTTTTTGTTTATTTTCAGCTTTCTTCTGCAGAATTGTGAACCAGATCCTTCAACAGCAGTTGGAGCTGGTATTGGTTGCTCTTTAAGGAAAAGAAATATTTTTATTGCACAGCATCAAAAGTGTATTCATTTTTAAAAGTGTTTTCTAGTATGCATGACTATTATTTTTAGTTCTCTATAGAAGTCTGTTGCTTTGTTGATGTGAAACAACACTTGGCCTCCTGTAGCTAGCTGTCTGTTACATACAATTGTTTACTTTCTCGCTCTCTTTGTCCAAGTCCTTCATATGTCATTTTTCAGTTCAAGGATAAAATAGAAAAAGGAAAGGGAATGTGCAGTAGTCATGGAGACTGGCTCAGCTGGAAGCTTTTTTTCTTTTAAGAGTGTCATTGAGAAGCATGGTAATAAAGGTAGACATCAAGATTCAGTTGAAATTAACTACTTATTTGCAAAATCCCTCAAGAAGAAATGAGTACATATCTATTTTCTTTTTTAAAAAAAGAAGAAGTTGCATTGGCTTTTGGAAGCCTACAGGCAATAATAAACTCCCCGAGATTCCGCGAAATCATAAATGCCAATCCAATATCCCTTTGATATACTAACATTCTAATTATCACAAAGTATCACTGATCAGTGTGTTCTTTATATCCACTGTCTTTTGTGCATGTTTCTCAATTGCTCTTAAAAGTACATTTTCTTACATAATTGTAACAGCAAAGATCAGCTGACCACCCAGATTTGATTGGGTAAAACACCTGTTTCTCTAAAAGCAAAAATCAGGAGGTTTCAGGTTTTTTTTTGAGGGGAATCTTGGTGACATGGAGATCATACGAAAGTCATGTTACTTTTTGTTTTAATGACAGCCAAGTTAGGTGACACTTCATAACTGAGTGGAACAAAGGTGAAGGAGTGAAGGGAATTTTATCTGCACTGATACACAGACAGGTTTCCTACAATTCTATCATCAAAGATCGCAGGAGTGGTTTCTGGGTCAGTACACAGGTATACATACAGGGCTGGCTTCATTTTGACCCCCTTTGTGACTCCCCTGAGTGTTTTAACTTAACACCTGGCCATGTCTTTTACTGACGTAACTTTAGGTAGGGTTTCATATGTCTCCCACACTTAGGCTGGGCTGTGCACCACAATATCTGAAATATCAGCAGTGCCTCCAAAAACAATAACCCCAAATAAATTTTTTTAAAAAAAGAAAAAAACACACAAGCAGTAAGCTGACTGGCTTCAGCTCCTGTGGGTCAGCTGTACGCATAAGTAGACAGCAATCAGATTTACTCATGTAAGCCAAAGAACAGCAGTTTAAAAGAAAATAGATTGTATTGCCTTGCATCTCAAAGAAACATGGGTATAAAGAGCTATTTTTCTTACAGTTCTACATTCAAATGGTGATCCCGTGTCTGTAATATTACAGTTAGTTCCAGAGATTCCCACCATTTAGTGAAGGCTTTTGCATACCTTTTTTGACTTCCAAGCTGTTTATAGACATTATCTCTAAAAGTCTGCAGGTGTTTGTGCAGAGATGATCATTTTGAATCACACTTGTTTACTCTAAAGGCCTCCTTCATTCTGGTTGTGTTTGCTTGGACGTATGTTCACACATTATTACAGAGCAGCTTGACTTCCCTCAGCTATGTGTGGTGCTTTTGTTGTTTAAACTCTTCCTAGGCAAAGTACTGAAATGAACAGAGTGTTATTTACGACAAATGCTTTTAAGAAAATGCAGTTATTTTCTTAGCAACTTCTAGTGCTCTGTTTCCTTAGCTATTGGGCCAAATAAAATACATACCACTTTGGACTACTGCCTGCTCCAGAAAAGCTATCTCCTCCTTCCATCAGCACAAATTTTCTTTCTCAAAAAACTTAGTGTACTGTAGTGTTAAAAAAACAAAAAACAAACAAACAAACAAAAAAAGGATGCATGTTGCATAACTACCTGGTCTGTAGCTGCCTGGTCATCAGAGGCTGTGTAACTACGCCAGTGTGGAACTTACCCGGGCACCAGGCAGTTTTACTTTGCAGAGAAGAGCCATTGTGTTAGGTACAACCCTAAGGTGTAAGTTTAATGCAGGGCTGCATGGCACAGCAAGAGAGTGGAAAGACAGGTATATCATGGAAACAGGACATCTCTAGCTTTGCTATAATATTTCTCAGCCCAGAGCTCTTTGTTTCTGCTGGTCAAACTGCACTCCTGGAACTGAGACAGGTGTTGCCAAGCTTAAAGTGCTTCAATTCAGATGCCTCTTACCTGGTTATGGAGTCATACTTTCAACCTTTACACCGCCATATAATTCAGTAGGATGAGGATGAATTGTAGGGAGTAACTTGATAAAGGCTGTGTCCACGTAAGCGTCATTTCTGGTCCAAAAGCCATTTAACTGCAGTAACCTCATTACCCCAGGGAAGCTCACAAACTCTTCTGTCTGCCTTTTTTTTTTTTTTCACTTTTTAAAAAATACCTGTCTGAAATGCCCTGCTGTCATTATTTTGTACATACGTTTTATCTCTTTAGATGTTAAAAAATGACAACATATTTGTGGATTTTTTTTTCCTAATGTCTTAATTTACTGGGGGTAAGTGAAAAGCATTTTGTGAAGCTGAATGCTGTAGTTTGATCAAACTTTCCATCAGATATCTGTGTAAAATGAACTTCAATCTGGCCCTGTAGACATCACTTAGATGAATCAGGCCATTATTCCTCTATGGCTGATGTAGCTCAGAGCTGAAGTAATTTTAGTACAGAGAGTACAGAATTTTCATGGCAGTTACTACTCTTAAGATAGAAGCTCTTAAAAGCAAATAAAAGGATTCCTGTTATTTTAAATACAAGAAAAAATAATAGCTATGTACTTTATTTCAGCAGGTGCAAAACCAAAAAAGGCAAAGAATTCTGAGCCTAAAAGTAACTTGGATGTGTTGAAAAAAATTGAGGTAAGATGTGCTTAATCTTAGTGAATTGTACAGCACAAATTACTGAAAGGAAATTAATCCTCTGATATAGTTTTTGGGATAACCACACCAGCCTTTCTGGCCTGGTCTTGTTACCTTCACTGACAAAAGTTCTGCAATATGGTAGCACAAGGGAGAGGAGAAGGATAAAGTCCGGCAATGGAGAAACTGTTTTTTGGTGGTGTTTTTGTTGTTGTTGTTGTTGTTTGGTTGGTTTGTTTGTTTAAAATTCTATTTAACTCCAAACACATCATTCAGTTGTTCTTCACAGTATAGCTGTGTGGCCTAATTGTGAAAAATAGAGCTTACACAAGGAGGAAATGGATCCAGAAATTTTAAATTGATGGTTGTTTCAGCACTTCACTGACATTGGAATAAACCCATTAGTAAGATGAGAGCAAATACACAGAGAGAAGGAGTATTCAGGAGGAAAGTGACTGTGATTTTGGTGCTGACTACCCACCATGTGGAAATGGAAAGCTGAAAGGTGAAATAGCTCCATATTGTTTTCTTGATGATATGTTGCTCCAAGAGTGGGTGGTAAAGGGAATGAATCATTTCAATTTATCATACAAGACATGGTTTTTTTTGACTTGAAGCCTGATGACTTACACTCAATAAAAAAAAGTTCTTATAACGTTCTAGCATTTCACATCACGTTGTCCTAAGATATTGACAAAAAATATTTGTACAATATTGTTAGGCTACTCATCTTGCTATTAACTGCAGTATAACACTTTGGTTGTGAGGAGAGTATACTGTTGCTGTAATGTTGGATTACCGTGTAAATGAAAATGTCTTCTGACAGGAGTTGGAAAAGAAGGATGATGAAGAAGAAAAATCTGACGATGAGAAAGACAGAATGAAAGATAAAGAAGGTGAAGATGATGAAGAAGCCGAAGAACCAGAGGAATATGATGAAGAGGAACATGAAGAGGTGTTTTATTTAGTTTTCTGTTTGAACCAAATCCAATTACAGTCATTGAGCAGTGTATTGCCTATCAGCCAGAGAAATGTCCCTAGCTTTTCTGAAGCAGAGGGAGAGCCATAGGGAAAGGCACTGTTCAATTAATTTTCCTTGTTGTAGTACACTGCGTTGTATTTAGGCAAGTGTTTTAGAATTGTTACTCCCAAACAGCTCTGAAATAAAGAGCTGGCCAAGAGGAATGCGTCCTGCTACAAACAATACATAAAACTGTTTATTTTCACCATCAAAACAGGGCACAACATTTGTGTTTTAAAAGGTGTCTCTCCTTTCAGAGATACCAAAAGTTAATTTTAATTTTCCATTTTTTCTTTCACAAGAAATGAACTCACGTTAACATTTCGAAAATTTTGTGCCCAGATAGTTTAAAACATATTTCTTCTATAAATTGTCTGCTTCACAGGAGTGATAATATAGTGATTATTTATTTATTTATAAACATAGTGATACTATTTTGGTCTGTAATATGTTTTTATTTAGGAAAATGACTATATTTCTTCATACTTTGAAGACGGAGATGACTTTGGTGCTGGCAGTGATGACAATATGGATGAAGCAACATACTAGCTGTTGTTCCTAGGTGTACTGTTCAAGACTTACACTACTTGAAATAGAATCCTGGAGGTAGGCTTGAGTATCACTGACAGAACTAATGCTTTAGCTCTTTTGGGTTTAAGCTTACTCTCCATAAACATACAGAAAAATTTTTCATAATCATATTATGCTCTGAAATGGGATCCCAGACCCCACATTTTGTTCATTTGCCATGTTTTGCAGATTTGCACTTCTTAAAGCTTCTCTGAAATGCCTACTGATGGAACAAGCTATATGCCAGTATACGGCCTCTGCACAGAAAAGGAATGTATCCATTTTCGTTGAATCGTGCCTAAGCATTTGCACTAGTCAGTTCTATGCTTTAGCTGTTAAAGCATGAAAATAAGTGAAATTTCTCATAACTGAAGCAAAGCAAAAATAAAGCCATTATGGATGAAAGCTGTCCATATTTAGCAGCTGACTTATTTGAAGGAATTTATGTTAACTTCCAAATTCAGGTGACTGAAAATAATTGACCACTAAGCACTTTAATATAAACTGACTTGAAATGACTGTAGGAATACAGACTAACAAATACAATGAGTATTTTGAAGAGGTACTGTTCTAGTCAGCAGAACTCTTACCTTTAGTATATTGTTTAAAAGTAATGGTAATATTTAACAATGTGTTTACATTGCATTGTATGCATCAGTGTAAGTGATTATTAGGGGTAATTTCATTTAGAAAGAATATATGAGAGAATTTAAGATTGACAAAGCGTGTAATTGTAGTTTTCACCAGTGGCATGCAGTTTGAAGGGACAAGAATTTTACTACTCCTTCTCAGTTTCTTTGCCCGTTAAGGCAATATTAACTTTCCTACCTCACAGAACTGTTAAGTGAGATGGCAGATTATATCCATGTAACAAGGCATTTACTTACTTTCCTATAAAACAAACAAAATTTACAGAATGAAAACCAATAAGAAAGGACATACAAGCAAGAGAAATATGTGGTAAAATATTTTGATTGTGAAAAATTAGGAAAACATGAGCTCTCAGAGTAGCAAAACTACAATGTTTGGAAACTTTTTTAAGAATTAACAGACTGAATGTAAAAAAAAAAAATCCTGAGTTTAGAAACTAGAGGAACACAGTGACAGAGCAGTCTCTGTGCCCATTTGTCCTTTGATTATATAAAATATTTATCAAAGTTATAATTTAAAGTTTTATTGTCACATGAACATGCTGCTCCTTGTAACAGGTACTATTAGCAGGACTAATGAAAATAAAATGTTTTAAGAGTAAACCAATTCTTCTGCCTGTTTTCTTTGGAAGCGTGACATTTTGTCAAGTAGTACTTTACCTCACTGCTGACTAGAAAGTAATACTGCATTATTCTGTGGACTCTTCTATGCAATAAGATATGGCATTCTGATAAATTACCTATCAGTTCTAAAGGAAATTAAAATGCAATGTATGTCACACCTCAGAGGTAAACTAATTGTATTTTGAAAAATCTTCAATAAACAGTCTTCTGAGTTATACAGGAAATGTATTCTGTTCATTTTCTTTTGGCAACATACATGCTAGCAGCTGTTTATTCAACAGCTCTGCCCATTTCATCAATGTGGTGCACAATAGAAGGCATTGCAAACAAGGTAAGCATGTTGAAAGGCAAACAGTGAGAGAATCCCCACAACTTGCAAAGGAAAACAAGGAAAAAAAATGCTTTTGCCAAAGGCAAAAGAACCATAGGGTAGACCTTGGAAAAGCAATACTGCATTATAATTTGGCCACTGCTGTGGCTAGCTTGAGCACATGACTATTCTTTGGAACAGATGACTTTCTTCATTCATCAACTTTAAAAGGTTAACTGTGGTCCCATCTGTTCTAAAGAAGCAACCACAGTGTCTCAGGACAGACCTTCTAAGACTAATTGAATAATGGTAGATAAGGCCAAAGCTTAAGAACAGCCTACGCCCTGTGTCAAGCCACTTCTGAAATGGAATGAGGTTGTGTTGTTCCAGAGACATAATGCTCACAGCTGTTCTTGTAAGTTGATATTTCTAATTGCTTGGGATTTATTCCAAGACCATGATGTTGATAAAATGTAGACTGTTTGCTGGGTCTCAACAAACGTCAGACTTGGATAGATCTAGCTGGGGCTGGAGTTGGAGGTAGGCTAAGCAAGTATATGTGGTGCTTATCTCCTTTCTGGGGTTAAACTAGGACACTAACTTGATTTTTCATGCCTATTTCTTAATACTGTTTTCACAGAGCTAACAAGTTCTAACAAGAACTTTGTACAGAAAAGTTCCAATTTAAACAAGGCAGGCAGAGGACAAACCTTTAACCTACCAGTTATGATATTCTAGACATGAATGCTATATGCAGTTACTGCCAACAAATACTTGTTGGCCAAGGAATATTTTAGATCACATGCAAGATTAGCCAAAACAAATACAAGTTGAGGCCTTTTATAATACATGCAATATAGAGAGTTAAGAATACATTACAAGCACTACTTTCACTGCAATCTGAAGAAAACCTTTTATTTTATGCTTTTTTCTTATATTCTTCTAAAAGCAGAGGTGCGGAAGTATCTTAAATAAGACTTGCATCCTCATTCAGGATTATTTTACAAAGTTATACTTTGAACCTTTATAAAACAATTATACAAAGATTATCTATGACAATATATTCCAAAATATAGCAAATTTAAAGCATTTAAAATTTTATATGATCCAACAGTGCAATATGCACTTATATTTCAAACCTACTTCCTGACCAACAATGTGTTGTAGTTATGATGTGATTTACCATGCAGTTTGTTACGATGTTATAACGTCCATGTCTAAAAGACTAGCTTTACAATTAGCTTAATATATCAGATTTCAGTTTCATACAGAGGAGTTACTCAGTTTATTCAGAAGATGATGCACTGCCATTCACGTTGTACTTTGGAAAAGAAAGTAAAAATCCCTGCATCTTGCAAATAGCAAAAACAGCTGTTGTTCATAAGCAAGTCCAACATAAATTCTCCTTCCAAGGTTATATTTTCTGATAACAGTAACCTTCTAATTTAAAAACATGCTAAATAAAATATGCTACGTAACAGTAAAAACATGCCAGACTCTTGATCAGAGTGTACTATTGTTCAACGAAACGGCAGTGGAAGTTAAGACCACTTTGAACGTGATGGCAATTTAATACCTGCCTGTTAAGGTACATGTGGTAAATCAGGCTTTATGTTACATAACCCCAGAAGCTAAAATTTCCTATGAAACTAAAGAATAAAGAATTAAAAATGTTGAGGTTTCATAGAGAATGATGAGGGAAGAGGCAAAACAGCAAATAAGCTTCAACTAAAAAACGTGACAAATTAGGCAGCAGGTCCCAGCCTCAGGAGGAACACAGTTCATTTGTCTTAATGTGCCAAAATTCTCTTATCTGGACAAGTGCAAGTCACCTATATTTAAAGCTCACTAGCTTTTAATGTTTTAACCATAGAAGCTGCATCACGTTGGCCGCCACAAATTATTTCACAATGCAACTTTTTGTACAGCCTTACCCAGAACTGGTACTAGTTCACAGGTCCAACTGTACAATGCTTTCCTTTATGCTTTAGGCTACACTTTCAATATAATGTAAGAAATGCCTCCTATTTTACATTGGCCCATGATGTCAGAGGCAGATGCCAGTGATATGACAGTAAAGGTTGAACCTTCCCAACAATACTGGTACATTTTGGTTGTGTGACTGATGGTAGCAGAGGCAGAATGACCAGCACCCACTGACGCATGCTGAACATTTATGGAGACCAAACACCAGTTATAAGCACAGCAAGGCGGTAGGTCAAGTGTTTCAGCAGTGGTGACAACAATGTGAAAGACAGGCCACATTCTCAACAGCCAAGCACAGCTGACACACTCTGAAATGAAGAGTGTCTACCTGCTCATCCACGCAAATCGGTTAATAGTGGTGAATATGTTGAAAAAACAGTATTTTGTAGCTGAAAATTTGCTCTACCAAACAGTGTTATTTCTCTTTGTACCCATTAGTTTCCCTCAAAGTAAGTAGGAGGCATTACTTTCAACAAGCAACCTACACACATTAATCCAATTTATACTTGTACACTTAGAACACCAGTGAATAATATTTGTCCCATTTTCGGGGGGCAACAGAAAGGCACAAGCCTTTCCTTTCAAAATTAAAAAAATAATTGCTTTGTCAGATTTTTCATACTGCATACACAGTCAAAACAATCACAAGAGAGTTTACGATAGAGTTTAAATTGAAGATAGTGATTTTTTTTTTTTTCCCATTTCCCTCTTTTTTTAGTCTGACTAAAGTCAGTTAACTCCAGCTTTGGTAATATTACTTCAGACAGAACCACAGACATCTTACTTCACAAGGCAAATATAACAAAAGATTATAGGCAACACATGAGTTTTTATTTAAAAATATTCAGAGTGCACAAGAACCTCTTTACTTTTTTTCCCTGTATGAAAAGTTCTGTTCTTTTTCGCTTGTTTTTCTCCTGTAGCATTTTCAGATAGGGAAGAAGTGAAAGTGGAAAGTAAGTCTGTTCATGAAACCAAGTGAAACAAGAAAAGAGTGGTTGAAGAATACCAACTAAAGAATAGTGTGAAGCTGCAACTGGTCTGTTCTGCTGCAGTGTCCGTTTCTGGCTAGCAGCTACTGAATCTCATCTGAAGTTGTGTAGGAGATTTCAGGATTATTCATGGGCAAGTGAGCATTAGCACATTCAGAACCCAGTGGTAACCACTGTCTGAAGAATCGGTTGCTTTTACACTGAGATCAAATGGAGGAAGAAAAAGTCATTACCATAAAATAAAGATTAATGAAGTAATCACAGCGAAGTGCCACACATCTCCACTTATTTCATTTCATATACAGATGACCAGAAGAAAAAGTGCAGTCCAGCCAAGTCAACTGAAGGATACTATGGAGAGGGATGTGAAGTTCTAAAGAAAAGATCCGACTGCTGAAGAACATACGACATACATAGGAACATGTATGACATAAACAGGAACCAAGCTACCCTCCTGTCTATACTGAAAAGTACTAAAGAACAGATTGACCACAGGCACAGAATTTCAATATTCCACCTTAAGTATTAGCTACTGCCTCTATGAAAGACTTCTAATAAAAACTGGACTTCATAGTGGCAATTAATTATAGAATGATTGAGTTTTAAGAATACTATAAGAAAAATAAAATTTTAAGAACATAGTCTTAACTGGCAACTGTAAACTTGATATTAAAATGTCAAGTGTACTATGCATTCTATAAATACTTTAAAAGATAGATATCCCCAAATGCCCACTTCAGGGCTGTGAAATGTACAGTGAAATTCCTTATGTGTTAGCTCAAACTACCTTCTTTTACTTTGTCATTAATTAGAAAACATACACCTATCAGAACAGAAAAAAGTGCAAAGCTTCAGAGACAATTCTGTGTCTTAATTTATATCCTGATCTTGCACCAAAATCTCCTGCCTGAAGCATACTACAGGATTATATCATCCACTGAAATATCCTCATACTGGAACACTGCCCATAAAGTTAAATCATACATCAGTAAGTATTTTCTCTGCATTCCAGGTGCATTTTGCTTTCTGTGGTTTCATCTAATGCTATGTTATGTGTCTATGAATAACATTTGCCTGTGGTTTTCGGTTGTAAGGCCGGATGTCTCCTTGACTATCAACATTTATACTATTTGCTGGACTTCTTCCATGTTCTATTTGTTTCTGATGTGATGCTGCTGTGACAAAGGAGTGGGCAGATTCCATTGTAGAATGGTGACTGACATCTGCTTTCACTAAAACTTCATAATACAAGAGATAAAAAACAGGAGTTACTATGCCAATAATCAACATAATAACTACAGCTGTCCACCATCCTATCCCCCAGTCTGCTCCATAGTACGGATCCTTGCATTTTTTACTTCTACCATCAGTTTCAAAACAGACCTGTTGGGCTGCTAAGGCAGAAACCACTTCATTAAGGTTCTCTCTCTTCGTATCATTACATTTCACAATTTCTTCTATATCTCGATCCACCTCCTTTAAGAAGTTGCCAGCAGTCTCATTAGCAGTGAATTTATCAGGTGATGCTTCCTGCACTTCTGGGGAATAGTGAGCAGGCCGAAGAACTGTTCTTCCTTTTGGAGACACATGTGTTTCAGTCAATACACTGAACTTTTTCACTGGAATTTTGATAGACCTCAGAGCAAAAAAGTCTTGATCGTTGATAAGATTGTTAACTCTCTTGATATCCGCAACCTGAAGAAAAAAATAACAGTTTAAATAGCAAAGATCCGTGGACTTGAACTCTTAAAAAAGGTCTGAATTCTTGAGAAATAAAGTCTTCCCTAATGAAAGAAAGGGAAAACTTATACCCAAGTGGCCTCCAAGCAGCTAGAGGTCAAAGATCAAACCCGACCAAATTAAAGCAAGAAGGTTATTTACGAACCTTCACTTCTGATGATGACTTTGAAACTCATTTCATGCACTTCATTTAACGTACATTAAACAATTACTGGAAACTACTTCTGTTAAATGAACATGCCTTTGCCCTCGTGTTTTGCTAGCAAAATAAGTGGCTATGAGTTCTTAACCAAATTCAAAACTTTTGAGTAAAGATTAAAATTTATGAGCATCCAGTCCACCTGGCCACAACTGCTTTTAATACGATTCCTGTTTTTAAGCACTAAGGTATAAACAAAGCATAGCTTAGCACACCACCATATTCCCTCATCAGGTCAGTCCTCCCTTTCCCTGTTCTTGCTCAAAACGAATCTTGTTTTCCTCTTTAAGAAGTTCAGATTTTAAATCTCTCAGAAAATACTCCATCAGGGTTTAATTGCCCTTGGAGAATGAGCAGTTTCATTCTTGGACAGCAGTTCCACAAACGCATAATACAGAGTCACAAACCTCATAATTAACCTGATGATAATTAAGTACTTGAAGTCAGTACTTTTTTTTGTAACAGAAGAACACAAAAGAATATGGAAATTTTATCTCCTAGAGGTGCATAGTACCAGAGATCCTTCCTGTCCTCACTGAGAGGACATTATCTGTTCCGAAACTACAGGCAAAAAACAAGGAAGTTCAGAGCAAGGTCTAGAGACCCTTCTCCTTGCAACTGCTCCACTTAAAACAGAGATTCGGGCCAGAAAGGATAATCTGGGACAATCAATCAGCACCTACTGCCTGCACCAACCTTTTAACATGTAAAGTGTTTCAATTCCTATGACAGTGTATTTATTAAGCGTAGCTAAATCAGGTTGGCATAAGAGAGCAAATAAACTTAGCATGTACCTGCGAGCTCAGCAAATCCAGTGGGAATTATGCTTTTTACCTGAAGCCCTGAACCCCTCAGCCCTTCCCCAGAACTGTCTAAGAGTGCACATCAGTTATCCTCCAGCTATTTCTTACTTGAAGGCAGTCTTGGTAAGTGTGAGCAAAATGCCCAATTGCAGAGAGTCCTGAAACTTATTTAAGCCAAAGCCTGTCACGATTATCAAAAAGTTGTTAGGACTTTGGCACATTAGTTCATGGCAGGAGGGCTCTAATTTTATTACTGCCTAATGACTTAGATACGACTTCTGGAAAATAAAGATTTTAAGTCTACCTCTGACCTTCGTAGAGCTGTAGGGTTAGGAGCTGGCACAACTGACTTCCTACACTGCAGCAGAGGTCCCGGCCTCGGCCGGCACGGGCAGTGAGGGGAAGGGCTCACCGAACGCCTCCCAGCTAGAAGCTGTGATACTGAAGGCCACGCAGGTGGAGGTGACCACCTGCGACAATGCGTTACAATCACTTCTCGTGAAGTGCACATTTCGAGCGGAAACGCCACACATGGATTCACAGCTTTACACGAAAAGCCTACAGGATCCGCTGGCCCTTCGGCCTCTGAAGGGCTGAGCCGCCCCGCGCCGCAAGGCGCCCTGAGGCAGCGTTACGCACGCGGCTGAAGGCTGCAAGCAGAGCCGGTCAGCGCGGACTCACCGAGCAGCAGTACTGCAGCGCGATCGCGTTCAGCGTGTCCCCTTCCTGGATGTCCTTCGTCAGCAGGATGATGCCGTCCAGCCTGTCCCTCGACGTGCTCCGCCGGACCTTCTCTCTGCCCCGCGGCCGGAGCTCGAACACCTCGCTCTCCTCCTCCGGCCCCTCGCTCTCCCCGGGGTAGAGGTGGCCGCCGCCAGGCGGCTGCGTTCCGGCCGGCAGCTGCAGGCTGCACCCCGGGCCTCTCCCGGCCATGCTCCCAGGGCAGCTGTGCGGGGCGGGCGGCAGACGTGGCACCCTAAGCGGGGCCGCCGGCCCCAGCAGAGACGCAGGCCCGGCCGCGACTCCCCCCCAGCCCACTCCGTCCCTCCTTCCCGGAGACGCGACACTCGGCCCCTCTACCGGCCCCTCCCCGGAAGCGGCCGGGAACCATACCCAGCGCCGCCCGTACCTGCCCCCGGCCCCGCCGCCGCTCTTCATGGCCGCCACGTCCGCACGAAGGCCCCGCCTCGGGGCCGCGCTCAGCTCCGCCGCCGGAGGGTGGCAGCCGAGTAGGGCGGAGGGACGCGGGGGTGGGCTGTGCCTGTGCGGGCGGGGCTTGCGGGGCTGTCGTGGCCGACTGGATCTCAAGCTGCTGTGTGTTTGTGGCTGTAAGAGATCTTTTCAGGAGCTCTTTGCGCCTCATTGCCAGAGTGCGACGGCGTTGTATTCCTGCCTGGCTCTTGGTGCGTGCTGCTTTTGCAGCAATTGCCGTGCGCTTTGTATGATCCAGTAATGCCTTTGTCCCTGCAGAAATACCATGTTCAGCCCTCGCTGATATGTTTCTTTCACAAGAAACTGTAAATGTACCATTCTTAATACCCTTTTTTCACTATTAAAGGAGAGAAATCTGTTGCTAGAGAGTAGGAAGTGATAAGAACAGTAGGAAACGATAGGGAAACTTCCAGGTCTAGCAAGGAGGTTTGGGCTGGAGGAGGTTTCTTCAGGCCGTGCAAGGGTGTGTTCCCCTACAGTGGGAGTCAGGAGGTGCTCCACACAGCAACTGAGGTCAGCCTGGGGGTACAGCTGAGGAGTTTGTTGTTTTGCGTGTGTGTGTGGTTTTTTTTAATTATTATTTTAAGTAATTTCAGACTTTCTTGCGCAAAGTAAAAACTATGGTCAGAAGTATGTTTGGAACTGAAAAATGCAGAATTCTTTTATGGCTTTAGCTTTGCAGACTACATGTCGTGACACAAATGCAAGCGCTAAACTGGCGCAGCGTCCGACTCAGAAGCTGAAGAAGACTCGAGCTGCATTTCCAGGCATTGTAAAATAGGCTGTCAAAGTACAGCACGTTTTTGATTCACAGTTGGTTTGGTTTTGGTTTAATCAGTATATTTACTATGGAATATAATATACTAGGAATAATAAAACCATATGAGCTGGAGGCGGCCCTTAAAGGCCACTTAGTCTAATTCCCCTGCAGTGAACAAGGACACCTACAGCTAGAGCAGGTTGCACTAAGAGATGGCCAGAGTGGATGGGTCTGAGAGAGGTGATGGCCATAAGTTAGGATGAGAGGTTGCACCAGGAAAGATTCAGACTGGATATGGGGAAGAATTTGTTATCCGAAAGAGTGGTGAGGCACTGCAATGGGCTGCCCAGGGCAGTGGAGTCACCAGACCTGGAGGTGTTCAAGAACTCTGTGGTTGTGGCATTGAGGGACGTGGTTAGTGGGCATGGTGGAGATGGGCCAACAGTTGGACTAGTTGATCTTAGTAGTCTTTCACAGCCTTAATGATTCTATAATTGTTGCATTGTGTGATGAAGCACAGAGTGACACTAAGCTGTCAGCTTCTAAAGAGGAAAATGTATTGCTAGCATGAAGGGGGGCTCAGCTAGTAGAAGCTAATCTATAGGCTTTGTTGTTTTGTGATGGTGAAAATATTGCTGTTGATGCCAAACCGAACTATTACCCTTGCAAACCAAAGTTTGTTACATGTCAAAGGATGGACATTTTCTTTGCTACGAATTACTTGAAGGCGTCTGCCCAATCAGAGCCTGCTCAGAAATAAGCTGTCTATTTTTACCATGGGTCACATGCACAGCTTGTGCTAACACAGCTGTACTGAGCACCTTAGACACAGCCCAACATAGAAACTCCTAAACAATGACAACCAGCTTGAATTGCCAGATTACGTGGCAAATGCTTGAATATGCTATCAGAGGTCCTAGAGTGATTCCATTTCTGACCAAATATAGATTGCTCTGAAAGTAATGCTTTCGGTTTATTTCCATGGAAACTACAACAGATACAAAAACCACAATAGCACTGATAGAGCACGTTCTCAGCTGCAAAACATTGTTTTTCAACATAATCACCACCATTAGTCATGAACAAGAGCATGCATGCAGTGCTCATAAAAAATCTGTATGGCCATCCGGAACATGGCTTGTCTATCATGTTGCTGATGCCACTGCTGAAACACAGCACCCACTCCTCACTGTGCTCACATCTACTGTTGGGTCTCCAGAAACATTCAGCAAATGTTAATGAATGTCACTGGGTGCAATTTTTTTCTGGTTGGAGCAATTCAGTAATACCCCTTTGCTCCATATGCACTTCCATGTCAGACACCGTTCTGTCAGACTGCCCCTCTGCTGCCATCTGTCACACGACAGCAACACATAATGGGATATGGATGGGAAGGTTCAACCTCTGCTGCCGTACCACCAGCATCTGCCTCTGACATTGTGAGCTAACATAACAAAACAGGAGGCTTTACTTTTGGGATAGCCCTTGTCGGTTAGATTTTTCACCAGTGCTCCTGCTGTATTTCCAGAAAGAGCAATATGCCTTACTGAAGGTAACAAGATTTAATTAATTTCCCATCAGCCCTAAGCTTTCTCTTGGGATCTCAAGTTGCTAAGAAGTAATTATAACAAAGTGAATGAGAATTCCATCTATTGAGAGGTGCCGTGCCACATCTGGCAGAGGATATCTATGGCACCAACTTGTTTTGTGTTGTTGTTTAAAGGAAGCTTTCAGGAGCAGAGATGAAGTGACTGTAGTTGTCTGTAGCTGGGAAACTGATGACTCAACCACTATTCATGCTTCTGAAAGACTGCTTTATGAGACCTGCCGGAGCTGTGGGTGGACCTGGAGCAGTCTGAAGGCAGGCGTCATACCCTGTGATGCCTACAGCAGTGTTTGATGGCCATCCCTTCATACGCCATTCATGGCACATCCTTCTGGAGATTTTCTTTAATCTTTGGGTGGTGGAGCTACAGAAAAGGTCAGGGTGGGGAATTTCACCATTTCTTTCATCCGCAGAGGTGTACCACCAGGTCAAAATAGAACTGCTGAAGCAGCACTCTGCCTCAGAGGGGGAAAGAAAGTACTGGAGTTTGCTTTGACCTTGCTACACCCCTGTGTGTAACCATTTGTAACTAGTGACATTTTCCCATCAATAACAAAAGGGTATATTCCAAACCTGATGAACAAGACTGTAGCTGCATAGCTCCCATGAATGCTAATAGGAATACTGCTTTTCTCAATCCCCATGTAAAGTTACTTTGCATATCCTAATAGTGCATTCTCAGTGAGCAGCGGGGTCAATGTTAATCACTCCATGGCATTCCAAGAGCAAAGGCAGGGATCTCCACCACATTCCCCTTGGTCATGCTATGCCTAGTGCGTCTTAATCACAGTCAGGAATTTAGGTATTCACACAGACATATCTTAAGAAAATAATAAAATTATTAATATAATAAAATAATTTAAAAGAACTTACAAAGATTTTAGAGGGCTGATGTGGTTTTTTAAGTCACATTCATTTAAAAAAAAATCTGCCTGGAAATTTCATATAACAGTGTCCCACAACACTTTTTATGAGTCTTTATATCACTGTTCCATTCACAGTGGCGGAGATGGATTGACATTTAGATGGCTAGCAACAATAATTTTTTGTTTAGTTACTTGGTTGAAAAGGTAAGTTACGAGTTGCTGAAAGATTGACTCAGTGATTCACACAGCCTTTATCTGTTTCTGCTTCCCTCTGCGACACTTGGGAATGGTACTAAAGTTGTAGGATGCAGTTGTGTCAGTGAAGGTCTGCAGCTCCAGCAGAGTTCAATGAGGTGCTTCCCTAGGAAGGGTCTGGCTGTGAGATGTGCAAAGTACGAGGAGAGCAACTGCTTAAGAACTATAGAGTTATGCCAGAATTAAATAAAGCTAGAGTTGCAGATATTTGCAGAGTTTTTTATCCAGTGGAAATACTTCGATATATCTATCTAACTGTGAGTACTGTGATCCAAGCCTTGATTCTCAAAATTTGCATAAACCTTAATTGGTCAACAGATTTTGGACAATTTCACTTAAAAGTGATTAGAAGTACAAATACAAAATTTGATTGTCATTAATATGATTTTGATGAGAATAAATGATAATTAACAATATTTTATTAAGCCTGTTATTTCTGGATTTCATATTTCGTTTATTTGCTGCTTCCCTTCATTTACTCAACTGCAATTCATTACTTTTTAATCCTTTTTAGATTAAGTATGTATTCAGTGTAGAAATACTCAGTGTACCTTCCATTTCACAACCAGTAGAGTGCATTGGCTGTCTGATGCTTATTTTTCGTAAAATTTATAAAGAACTTACTTGCAAGTAATTTAAATTTTACTTTGCACAGTGTATGTACCCTGTGAGTAAGAAAATCTTCCAGTGAAACCAGCCAGTAGCTGTGAAGGCAGTAAGCAAAAAGAGACTATGGTCCTTAGAAAAAATATTTCATATTATTCACAGGCAGATTTTCCTATAAAATTCTGAATTCCTACTCATATATCTCTGTAACGATGCATAAGATCCTCTGTAGTGTGACAACTTCTACTTTTTTTAAAAAAAAGATTGTCATAGATTAGGTCCAATTTTGGCTCTATGAATCTCCAGTTAAGTAGCTGTTCCTTTTTGATGGCACTTCCTTGAGTAAGTTCAGGAGCCATTTCAGTGCTCAGCTTGTTTTTAATCTGATGGAATTTTTACACTGTAATCAAATCTTCCCTTCATATTTTTTAAAATTAAATATACATTATGAACTCATTAACTTTTCCTCTCTGTTTTCTTTAGCTCTCAGTTTTTAGGAATGTGGTTTGCTTGCATCCTCTCCTCTCTGAGTTTCAGTGTCATTTCTAAAGTACGGACACCAGAGCTTACGCAGTTCAAATGTGCTTCTCATGAATACTGTGTGAAAAGGTAAACGATTCCACCCCCTTTCTTCCTACAACTATGGTCACTAATATTCCGTTGGTACGTCTGAAGATCACAATAACTATTCTGTCACACTCAGAGCGATGCCCTGTATGTGTAAGGTGAGCTGCTTCTCCTCTATTCAGATTCTGCAGAGGAAAATGGTCCAGAAGACCATCAGTAAGGAAGGTATAAACTCCATTTTGGTTTTGAAAGTATTCAGTAGTGTTAACATGACTTGTTTTTATGGGAGCAGCTTACCAAGTAAGCCATTTCATTGTAGTGCTGACATTTCCTTTCTGGGAGTATTGGCATCACAAACGTCCAGTTGTAATTTTTAGGCTTAGATGGAGGAAGTGTTGAGCAGCAGCAAATCTATTTGTGTTCCTTGTTGAACAACGTAAATAGAAATATTTTCATTTCTTTAAAATGCAGTCTATATTTTGTTTCTAATTTCTGAAAGTAGAATGCTTTTTGAGGCCTACCGGCTAATTTTTAATCAATTTAACTGCACTGCACTATTAGCATTGCTCTATGTCTGTACCACACAGCAAAGTGTTAAAAGCCAAATCCTCCAGCTATCCAGTTTACTGTCATTCTAGAATCTGAATTAAACTAAATTGCTCTCTTTGTACAAGTTTTTTGCTGACTTTTTTTTTACCCCTTTCTTTACCTTTTTATAAGTGAAACCTCAGATTACCCTTTATGTTATTTTGGCTATATTTGCTGTCAGTCTGCCTGACGCTCCATTGCTGGAGCAGTCTGCTTTGTCTTTATGATAGGTGGAATACTCTTAAGTCTTCCAGTAACATTTCAGGAGATATTAAGAAACAGCAGTGAGCCAACAGTCTTCACAGTTAAGCATTTTTGAATACTTCAGATAAAAGGTACAGAAATCAACCAAATTTTGAAAAGTATTTTCCCTAAGAAAATATCTCATCTGTCTGTAACTACATAAGTAACTAAAATATTCTTTTTCTTTTGCTCTTTTAGTATAAAACTGATAAAAAGTAAAATGTATGATGTGCTCCAGCTATCTGTAATCTAGAATATTCATTAGTATGTAGCTTATAAAATAGTTGTGCTTTTCACATAAAACATGCTGGTTTTGTATTTGCCTATATCTTTGTCAGTCATATTAAATAGCAATTGATGCAAATTTAATATAATTTTATTATATTTTAACTACTGTGGTGAAAGTGCTACTGAAATAAATCGTCCCATTAAACTTTTTTGAGCATTTAAGGTGTGATTAGAAATGTCCCATTTATGCCATAAATAGGAGTGTGATCTAGTAGACATAGAAACACTTTATCAGGGGCATTTTCATGAATTTTAAAAAAGATTCCCTTCACCCCTGTTCTCTCACAGCTTTTGTGTTTCCATTCAATTCAGCTTCTATACAGGACAGCAGAATGCATCAAAAAGCTTTAAGTTCTTTGACTGAGTATCAGACATGTTAATGCAAATACATCAGGAGTAATCCCTCCGTAAGGAGAGACAGTAGCGTAGCCCACACAACATCAGTAAAATGTTTAGAAGGTATTAATAAGTCTACTGTGACAAGATGCATTTAATGGGAAGCAACGAGGAATTTGTTTTATTAGTTTTCCTCCACCCTCTAGTAATAAATCTTAAAAGCTTCAATATTGATTCAATGAAATGAATGGCTGAGTCCTTCTGGGGAGGCTCTGACAAGTGGACAAATGCTTCCATGGTTACATTATGCTATGCAGTATGGTTACTGCGCTTTGTTGGTTTCCTCCCTCTGCCATTGAAGTAAAATAACAAACCACAGGGAAGCACCACACATGGTGGGCATAAACTGGAAACAACTTTAAAAGATCAAGCTTGCTGATCTTACACAGATTTTAAACAATATGGTCTTTATTGATTTATACTCTACACCCCAAACATGTATTTCACTACTCTCTCCTCGGTATGTCTCTTTCTCCTGGAACCGTTTTATTACTTATTTGAGCCAGTTTTAACTTTTGATTTGCAATAGCATAATTTAAAAGGCCACGTGAGAGTGTGTTTCATATCAGTGTTAAATGGTTTATACTTTTCTAGGAACATTTTGTGTTCAGTAACGTTACTGCACCAACATAGGCTTCTGCAATAATTATAATGGCCAAAACAGGTACAGAATTTACCTGCAGTTGCTTTAGGGTGCTTTCCAGTATAGCATAATTAAGATGTTTGCTTTTGCATCTCCTTTCATCTGTTGTACTCAAATTTCAGGTGTCACGTGGATGAGGGTTATAATATAGAAATCAGTTCACAGCCTTAATATTTAGAAAAATGAGTAAGTAATAAGGAAGTACAGGTATTTCATTAGCTTAAAGTTATTACAGATTCAAGCATTACAGTGATAAAAGGAAATACTGAAAGCCTTAGATGTTGTTCAGCACAAAGACTGAATAAAACTACAGGAGACATAAGGAGAGGCCTTTCTTCTTTTTCCCTTGAAGACCAACTCTGAAGAGTGTGTACTACCTTCTGCATTACTAGTTGGTGTGGTTCTGTCTTCTACATGCCTGAGAGTCCCCAGGATCGGTGTCAGTTTCAGGATGCTGAGGCACTGGAGCACTCCTTTGTAGACACTGTTCTACATCTAGGTTGGATGCAAGGACTTCCTGCAGCCAAGAAAGTGGAGACAGTGGATAGTTATTTCTGGGACAGAAATGCTGGCCTCACTGCTTCCCTCTAGAAACTTACACTTATGCTGGATATTTAAACTATATGTTTACTCAAGTAATAACTTTTTATCTCAAGGGGGAAAAATAAGGAACACATCTGTAAAGTTTTAACCATTTCACATAAAGAATTTCAGAAACACTGAAAAACATAAGTTATCTGTGTTTCCAAGTAGGTGGGTTTTTTTTCTTTTCTTTTTTTTCTTTTTCTTTTTATCATTTGAAAGGAAGAAAACAAAATTTGTATCTGTGAACTGGAAAAATAATTCAGAAGTTGGAGCCTTTATGTTTTTCCTTAATGTGTCTGACAGACTTTTGGAGAACTTGGAAATGAAGAGTTTTTAACTTTTTTATTATGTTTTACTTTCAGAACAATGCTGTTTTGGTAAGCATTCTTTCTGAACTGCAATCTAGTGCCTAACATGCTCTGAAGCTGTGTTTTCAGTGTTGTGATGGATGTTTTCTGGGACAGCTTCTGACTTGTTACATACTATCTACATTATCCAAGGCCTGCTTCAGATGAAGGGATGGACACACTGGATTGGAAAAAACAAGAGTGCAACTTCATTTAGCAAGAATAACTGCACGAGAGAAGCAGGCAGGCGATCCTTGCCAAGTTTTCATCTTGGTGTTTCACCATGCGACAACCTTCAGGCCAGTAAGCTCCCACTGGGGTTTGAAAGAACTTTTGGAGCTTTGAAAGACAAAAGCACCTCTTCAGAGATGGCATTCTTTTTGTGTTATGACATAAATTGTGTCAGAATTGCATGCTGCAACTTGATCAACAAAATCTAGACCACTTTAATTTGAAACAAGGGAGTTACTTTCTCATAGATTGTTCAGTTTTTTACGCATGAACAGATTTATATTAGCATTTCTATAAAAGTCATCTCATGTTTTTTTTTTTTTTTTTTTGTGAAAGTCTTGTCAAATATATATGTAGGTTCAATAATAAGTGGTCACAGTTGTGTGAATGGATGTAATATGTGTTAAAATACAGTAAACCCCCATGAACAGATGCCAAGGAACATTTGCTTTTCTTTCATAATATTAGAAACCATCTATCTGTCTGTCTAGACATATATGAATGAGTGCTGCTCTGAAAGTAATGTCTCCTATTTTACTATGTTGGACTGTGACATCAAGGGCAGATGTTGGTTATATGACTCCCTGCCAATATTCTGTTACATTTTATTGTCATCCAACAGATGGAATTATCTAATTAGACATTCTCATTTTCCGTTATCTTAAATACTGGATATCTCAAAAAAATTGAAAATCAAAACCCGAATTTATCCATATCTATCTGCATACCTGACTTTGTCATACAGTCTCCTCAGGTTGTAGTACTGTAGTACTGTTTGGATGTGTCAGCATTGTGATCTTCTGTTTGTTCATCAGGAAACTTTTCATTAAATTAAAGATTTTAATGTTAAGGCATTCCCAGCCCATGAAGAAGGACACGCAGCAGTTCAGGAAGGAGAGCTGTGCAAGTACCTGGTACTACTCAGCAGATGTCAGGTGATACCTGAGAAAGGCAGTGCATTTCCTCAATGTGGGAGTAGAACTCTTCAGAGAGTGCAACTAGAGGACAACAGGAATATGATCAGAAAGCTCATTTTAAATTTTGAAAAACAGAAGACTAGTATCTTCATAACCTGCTGTGCAACAGTGGTCTGAAGCCTGATAATACAGACTAAACAGGCTCTGAGACATGTTTCTCTGAGACAGTGAGTCTTAGTCAGTTCTGCCTTCTTCCCAAGCACAACTTTCAGCATAATCCCCTGAAGACTAACCTACCACAGTCATGTTCTGTATTTATAGCTGCTGTTTCTTTCAGTGCTGCCAGTTAGATCTCCTGCCCATTGTAAATCCCATTCTAAGGAAGTAGTCAGAAGGAACACAGGGAGTGTATCCTAAACATCAGCCAAGCAAATAGTAATTCATATTGAGTCAAATATGAAACTGCAGCCAAACAGGAAGAGTGTAAGTGCTTATGGAGGTCTGTCATATTCTCAAGAGCAGTCTCTTGCAGAAATGCTCCTGGAAGAGACTTGCTAGCATGAATGATCATCATCCAAAGATCTCTTTTCTACAAAAAAAGCAAAACAAAACAAAAAGAAAACAACCACCAAGCAACCAAAAATCTATCAAGTGGATTTCTTACAAGTACATCATCTATATCTTGCCAGATATATTGTGAACAGAGGAGCAAGATCAGCCTCCCTTTTACCTGTAAGCTATGTCTGATCAGAACTGTCTAGTGGATGTTAGGCATTTTTGAAGTGATTCATTAATAAACAGTCAAGATATAAAGTTAACTTATGTCTGGCATATCTTAATTACAAATTGGTCTTATGGAATTGCTATGCATATGCTTAATGTTCCTCATTCTGAGCAGTTCAGTCTGCTTTGGCTGAAGTACCAGAAAAGGTAATGGGCAAAAGTCTATGCAGGACTGATGTTTCAAGACTCTCAGCAATTCCTTGTATACAAATAAGTGTTTAGCCCAGAATTTGGAAGCTTGGAGTCCTCAATGAAGTGACAAAAAAACTTTTTTTATAAAGTGCGATATTTTTTAAAAGTTAAGAAGCATGAAAGAAAACTCAATTTTACAGCTTTTTAGAGAGATTCGGCAACTTTGATTATTAGCACTTATTTTTACTTTCTTATAGTATATAAAGATTGCAATACCGTGATTGAAAAACAACTAGCCTTCAAATTCATGCAAAATAGACATCTGCTTGATAAATCAAAGCAAAAATGTAAAGAAGAGAAAATATTCTCTTCTGAAGACCTTTGTTTTGTTTTGTTTTTACTTCTTGCTCCTTTAACTCCTCTTTTCCTTCTCAGGAATTTGTTATTTCTTTTAACTCCCTCTCGACTGATCTTTCCTTTCAGATGATGCCAGTGAAGGGAAAAGGCAAGATTTCAAAACAAACAAACAAACTGGAGGCTATTGATTCTATTGCCACTGCCTTCAATATTAGTTTACCCACAGCACAGCCATTTCTACCATGCAGAGTTTTAATGAGTTCAAATCAAAGGAAATGCAAACAAATAAAGAATCAAGGGGTATACTTAATACACCTTATTTACTGCTTTTATTGAAAAGAGGAGTTAAGGCTGACCTGAAGAAATTGTTCTGTGCAATGCCAGATCTATTGTAGGCCCAGTACCAGGCCCAATTGTTCATTCCTGACGTTTGTAAGGGGTGAGAGCGCTGTGTGGGCAGCATGCTGAGTTGTTAAAAGTGCATGTGGAGTGTCCCATGTCAATCATCAATAACCTTCCGGCTGGTTGAGGAACACCATTGACAAAATCCCATGGGAGCTCTGTCTTATGCTTGTTGATAACAAAGGGAATCATAAGTCTCTGCAGTGGTACGGTGAAAATAAAAAAGTAATCAGGAAATCCTTAGGGATCTAATGAAAATGCAGAGTACTGCAAATTGAGTGGGAGAGAATAGTAAAAGCTGCAGTCATTTCAGATCAGAATGCAGTTTTGTTCAAAGTCACGTGTAAATTACTGTGAAACTATCCATGTGAATTAGAAGATTCTCAGGATCTACCTTTGTTTTCCGTCTCGATAATTAGCAATGCTTAATATGCATTGGTTTACTGTAATTGAGGACTGAGGGCTATTAAGTCAATCCCTACTGATACTGGGCAGCGTGATAACTAGCTGCTGGTGGGAGCCAAACAAAATGTAGGGTCACTTCTCTTCCCAGAGAAACTGTTGGACAAAGGGCAAAATGAGGAATAATTTCGACTGAAATAACATTATAGAACAACATAAACAGTTCAAAATTATTCCTAATTTTAATATCTAGTTTTGCTTCTGTGTATCAAATCATCTATGTCTTTATCTGTTGCACTGAAGATCTTTATTTATCCATGTTCATTTGTATACAGAGTAAGTCCAGAGATTCATGTTATTTAGTATTTACATAGTGTCATTGTCCCAAAAGTCTAAGATACACAACATCTAATCTAAGATAGTCATCTACACTCCCTGTTTAGGAGATGGAAATAAACAAGCACCTCTTGGAGGCAGTTCATTCCATCCTACTATGTGGCCAGGTGAGACTAGACAGCACCAACTTGTGTCAGAGCCATGACCTTGCTAGCTACTTAGGAGTGCTATTCTGATAAAAGAATGAAGATTTGGGATCAGAAAAAGAAAGATAGGATCTAGCAAACTCAAAGTATTTGATACTTGGTTGTGTGGTGCTATAGATTAAGAATGTATTGGGAGTTAGATTTCATTGGAATTAGAATCAGTGCCTTTTTACAAATTTGATAGAATGATTTCAAGTTGTATGTGAGATGAAGGGAGTGGTGGGAATGTTAATACATCTAATGGGATTCAGCCTACATGAAATCGTGCTGCTGCTGCTGCCTTAGTTTGCAATAGCACTTCTACCTTTTTAAGAGCTAGTTGCTATCTCATACATTCTGGAAATATGGTAAAGATCATGTAAACGGGACTAAGTGAGTGAGTTTTCATCAGAATTCATTGTTTTCAGTGTTTTGGGACTTAGATGCAACATCTTCTGGAAAAGTAGGAATTTTCATAACTTGTTTACCATAAAATAGGAGACTTGCAGAGTGTGGGGGTAAACACTGGCAAAGCCTGGTTGCTGCCTCTGTTGTGAAGGACAACTGTGGTTCAGGATTTGTTTGGGGTAGAGGTAACCATAAAACAGGAATTAGACACTAGTGAAATCACTGAATCCAAAATAACTGATCTAGGAATGGAGATTGTGCATCCCTGCCCAGCTCTGGACTGTTGTGATCGGCAGCATGTCCAAGGGCTTGAATCCAAAATCTGTCATCCTTCAGGCGACACCTGGCAGTTTGCTATCTTCGGTAATAGAACAGTGCTCAGCGGAGGGACAAACGAGGCAGTGACTGGAGAGGCTGGCTCTGAACTACAGCGGCACAGGGGCAATTGTTGGGTTTTGAAAAATGTTGTCCTCTTTCATCCCACCCCCTTTTATCTCCACAGCAGCGGAAAGGCAGCAGGAGTCAGAGGAGGGAGGAGAGTGCTGTACTCTGCGCAGACAGGAGGGAGGAGTAGTAGACAGAGTGCATAATGCGTGAGTGACAGCGAGTGTGTGCAGGCGGCTCACTGAGTCTAGAAGACGCAGATGTCCATGTCCCTGGGTCTAGGTAGGTTTGTCGTCTCTGTTTTTCTGGTTTGAGGTGGCAGTCGGCTTTGAAGCATCCTGTATCAGTGGCAGAGATCTGCACTTCCCTGCTCTAGAGTTCTGCCAGCAGCACCTGTTGCAGCAGAGACAGGTTTAGCCAGCAGCAGATAGCAAGCGTGCTGCTTACCCATGAGTGGCCGCTGGATAGGGAGAGTGTGCTAAGGTTTCTGTTGTTCCAGCAGCTCCTCTTTCTGCTTTGTAGAGAAGGGCAGGTGGAGACCACAGTCTTTCCAGTGGAAAATACTATTTGCAGGGGAAGATATCGAGATGCACCTCAGCCTGAAGTGTTCTAACTGGCAGTTTTTAACTCAAATATGCATGAAACTTTAGGTGTTTTAATTATGTGAAATAAAGTAAGTGGGGGAGCTGCGCGTGCACCGTGTTTTGCGTAAGTGAATTAAAAGAATGAATTTATTGAATTATCATCTGATAAGAAGTGAGTTGTAAACAGGTTAGTGGTTACAACTGGAAGTATTATGCTTGTGGCTTTTGATATGCTGATTCCATTTAAAATGTTGCATAATTTGCTCTTGCTAACCCAGATAAAGTTAAGATCAAATGTACACAGACCTGCTTGCCAAACATGTGTAATTGTTTTATAATGAGGCTATAACTGCTTTATAGTATTGATGTGAAACAACATGTGAGGTTTTTAAAAATTTTTTTCATTATATAGAGTCCAAACGTTTTGGGTTTGTGTTTGTTTGTTTGTTTGTTTGTTCTTTGGTTGCTTTTACACTTTGCACCTATCTTCTAGAATGAGTCTTTCAGTTAAATAATGGACATTCTGAGAATCTTCCATGAGATCAGTTTAGTAAGCGGAAGTAGAATGTGATATATTTAGGAAACAGCCTGTCTGTCCCAGAAGCCTAAAACAAGCTTTTCTCCCATTAACTGTCTTCATCAATTCCCATTGAAAAAAAACATGCAGATTCCTGAGGAAATAAAATAATCTGTAGAGTACTCTGTTCAGAATTGAAATGGCCAAACAGATGATAATGTAACAGCTTTCAAGAATTTCAAGAATATTTCAAGAATGCGCTAGTTTTAATTTCTAAGTATAACTATTTCTAAGCTGGGATTATTTCTATTATTAATGTAATTACTGATTGATTACATGCACTATTTTGTTTTAGTAGTTTTGCTTGAAAAAGTCAATGGTGTTTACTAAATTTGTGAACTAATAAGTTAACTAGTTAGCATCAACAGTGGAGCACATGCTTACTATCTTACAATTGTGGTCTGTATCCTGCTTACATGGAAAACAGTGGGGAAAAAATGATATTTGCTTTTGTGAGAACTTGGACAGTTTATTTTGCTGCCAGCATTTTTAAGGCTGAAAGATATTATCACGTGGACTTAAAAAAAAAAAATGATACTCTTGAATTAGAATGATTATTATAACAACCAAACCTACTGTGGTATTCTTTCCCTGGAAATTGCTTTGAGCTTCATTTAAGTGAGAGTTTCAGAATGAAGTCTAAAACATACCTTGTTGTTAAAACTTGTGCACAGAATTAAGTTATGCACACATTTTGGCTTGCACTTTTCAATTTGCTTTTGGCTTTACATTGAAGAAATGAGTGCTCAAGTCTGCAGATGCCAATCTTTAAAACACCTGAGTGTTTCAATGACTTAAGTTGAAGTACTGCAAAAGCAAGAAAACATTTACCTCTAAAGTACAGTACTAAAGAAAAATACAGCTACAGAGAAGTGTAGGGATCTCAGTCTTGAGACACAAACAGTTTGGGAGAAAAGATTAAAGCAATTTGGGAGAAAAAAATTTATGACTCACGAGACACCTATAAAAAGTGATCTGTTACACAAATGCAATAGTTGTTCAGAATTACAATGCGGTAAAAATGAAGCAATTATTAAGTGTAGCATTTTCTGGAGGTACTTCTTAGTTACAGCCTGTAAGCTTACAAAGCTTTATTTTAAGAATGCTTTGAAAACTCAGTGGAAAAGCATATTCTTGCATGATAGTTCAAAAAGAAGGAGAACTAAGATTTGTTTTTCCTCCATTTGGAGTTTGTTATCCTCCTAAACATCCAACTCTTGATATTATTAGAGAAAGGATGTCTGATGCCATTTAGCTTCCTTTTATTGCTAGTTACCCCTGCTCTCTGTTTTTGTTTGTTTGTTTTTGTTTTTGTTGTTTTGTTTTTGTTTTTGGCTTACTGATTAAATGATTGATTGATTGGCCAGCCTTTTCCATACCTGTACTTTGTATTGAATTGATTTATAAGTTGTTCTCTTAGAACAGATGAGCAAGGAAAGATAGAATCATGCTGAAATTCTTTTTTGCTCAAGAAATACTGGGCCTTGACCTTCCAGAGATACAATCATAGCTATTTTTACATGTGTAATCCTACTGATTGGTTTTACTCATTTGTATAAATTGCTTGCATTTCAGCTCCACAAGACTGGCAGATTTAGGTATAAGTCATTGTTTTGTATGACTGTAATGTAAAACTTTTCCTCACTGGCATAATATCTGGGTAGTTATCTCAAACAGACATTAAAACTCAAATGCTATGCAACATCTCAGTCATCAAATTCAAGCTTCCCAAACCATTGCTACCGATCGTATGTATTAGTCATAGTTCCAGAAATCCAAGTATTCTGTCTGACTGAATAAAAACTATTACTGTCTCCTAGAACACAAGGATTGACAGAAGGAATCAATGTTACCTGACCATTTACCTTATTCCAGCTAGATCCACTCTTACCTCTTATGCCTCTGAAAGATGTTACTGTATCTGCAAAGCCTCGCTTGCCCCTGCCACTCTTTAAGCGAATAATCCCATTGCAAATACTCTGTGTGCATAAAGATTTTGAAGTTCTCTCCGTATGTTAAAATCTGTGGCAGTTTGCAAAAAGAATTGGGAAACCAAGAGTTATGAAATATATTAAAAACACGGAAGCCAGAGTTTCATACTTTGGCTTATTAATATTTCCTAAGAAACTAGATTAAATTGGTTTTACTACAATAATTTGTAAATCCCAACTAGCATTATTCATAGGATTAAGTTGTACTTAAACAGGCTTATCTGACAGGCTGAACTAAGCAATAAGCATGATATTTTCCATGTTCATTGAATTTTTGTGATTGTAGATTTTGTAGCAAGTCGAAGACAGAATTTCCTTTAGAATATCATAATAAATATTTATATACATATGCCAAGAGATTGGTTTGGTTATCTCAATTTGTATCTACTCTAAGTTTATTAGAGTGTAATTATGAGATTCATTTTTAGATTGCAAAAGAAACTCTATTCTCTTCAGTCACTTATGGGCTGGTCCAATATGTTACAGCTCTGAGTGGTTTCAAGCTTAGCTTCATTAAGGATTTAACATGGCCTTAATTCAGCCATCTGTTATGGGTTTGGCAGACCAACAGATCTGAAGTATTGGCTGGAGCTTTGGAAATTTCCCACATTTTTAAAGGTTAGGAAAAGAGCTATCTTTAAGAATAGATTTTGAATAATTCCTAGCAAGACAATGGTACAGAAGTGGGATAAAAAATGCGTGTCATTCTCTGAAGCACAGGGTCCCCTGTCTGTCTTTAGCTTTGCTGAAAGGTAATTAGCATTTCAACCAGCCAATTTGGTTACATGCAATGAAGTACTTTAATTTCCTTCTCTCGGCTTGGTGCTGTTGAGAACTAGCTCTGTGTAATCCTCTCAAAGCACCTTTCTTTCCTGCATAGTTATTGTTGCTGGTCTTAAATAACTAATCAACAAAGAAATTTCCTTGTCTGGAACTACAGGGTGCCTTAGAACAAGGAAAAGAAATAACCATTTAATAAGGGAATGATTATAATTATTAAATAGTGATTATTAAATTGTGGCATAGGTTAAAAGGTTTAGAAAAGCCAAGGGAACTACAATATGTCAGAAAGATAGTGCCAGAAGTCTTTGAACTCAAACAAGTTTTGCTTGTGGAGTTCTCTTCAGCACATAACTACTATATTATGTGTTTTATTTATTTTTTTTTTCTCCCAGTTTTAAGGGATTAATTCATAAAAGAGATTAGAGAGAATGACTCATGCACTTTAGAAAATCTTTTGGAAAATGATTACTTTTTTACTTAAATAGAAAGAAGTCTTTGGGGTGTAATTCTACAAATCCATATCTCAAGTAAAAACAGCATTATTTGCTGCAGTCCAATAAATAGATGAATACACTTCAGTACAGAAATGAAGCTCATTTGGATAGACTTTGCAGATTTAATGCGAATGATTTCATATTAAAAAATATACTTATCCAAAGTCAAGAATAAATCACTGAGACATTTATTCTGATAATTAGGCAGCTCATTAAAATACTGTTTGGATCAGAAATGTGTATTAGCTTGTAATGATCCAGTGTGGATAGCAACAATTCTATGGTCTGTCTGTCTAACATAATGCCACCTAATCCCCACCATTATTCTATAATCTACTGTTCTACACTTTACACACATTTTATTGGAAGATTAGTATGTGTGGAGCATTGTTACAAACAGGCTGTTTATGTTTTTCATTTTGTTTATTTTCAGCGTGAGAAAAATAACCAGTATGTCAGAGAAGCCCAAAATTACTTGTTCTGATATATGCTATTTGTTCACTACATAGTACTTCATTCAGGACAGATATTAAGTACTTGATGGTGTACCAGTTTTGTCCTTTGCTTGCTTGTTCTAAAAATATGTGAAATGTAGAGGACATGAGAGAAACTTGCAAAGTGGAGACATGAATGGAAATAATTGTGAAAGTTCAGATCTTTACTGAAGGAGAATGAATAGATTGTTCCTCACTGAAGCCTGCAGACCTTTCTCAGCTGGATTTCTTGTCCCACGTATGCAAGAGCCTGTTCCTGAGAAAGGCTCAGACATTCAGTTGTTTCCACATAAGACTGAAATAGAAGTGCTAAGCGTCTTCATAGTTTTTGTTGTTGTTTGTTTATTTGTTTTAATGTTTTCTTCTTTTGTGCAAGAAACCACATGAGAGTGTGTAAAGGCTTCTTTACAGTGTCTTAAGCTCTACTCTGAACAAAAATCGACAGCTAAAAGTGTAGGCTCCTCTCCTGGGAAACCCTGTAAAATAGCCTCTATTAGCGAAGGATGTCTGCTGTTTCCATATGGGTAGAAAAGACCTCCTGGGTTGGAGCTGAAAGCTAGATTTACCTACTCATATAAAACTATTCCAAAATAACACGTTGTTTTTTTGCAATATATAGTTAGATCTACATGTAGGTAGATTTTCTTCAGTTATGTGAAATTCTGCAGCTGAAATCAGTGTTGGGCTGGTTTTCTTTTTTTTCTTTTTCTTTTCACTTTTTTTTTTCTTTCTTTTTTTTCCTTGATAGAAACTAAGCCAAATTCAACTTCCCACTAGTGTATTTCCTAACATACTAAACAGTAGATTTTAGCCAAAGTTTGTTTAAATTAGGCTTTGATATCTGTTTGAAATATAAAGTAAACTTAATGACGAGTCATTTCCTTGGAATTACTTTAGATTAAAATTATGTGACTCCTATAACTAGTGAAAAGTATTGTCTGGTTCACTGTTAGACCAACAAATTATAAGGTAACACAGGTGTGTGTAGAAAAGGATTATGTTCCCTCTGCTTGCTATCTGCAATCAGAAGTAGTTGATTCAGCAGAGCTTGTTAGTTTTGTCTTTTATTTCCCAAATGGGGACTGGTTACCTCAGAAACTCTTTTAGATTTATGAGATGAAACTTGGTTCTCCAGTTAATTGAATTTAAAATTTAATTTTAAATTCATGGGTACAGTTTAGATCCATCCAAATAGTTCTGAAGAAGTAAAAAGAAGAAACTGACAGAAATCTTGCATATTCTGGGCACATCACTATTTTTTCCTATTAAGAAGATGAGATTATTTGGATTTCTCATCAGACTTCTGTCATGGCCTTGGCTCGCATGTTTACCATTTTCAGTCTTGGCTCCTGGCTGTGATGGTGGATTTACCTTTTGGACTTGTTGTACAAAAATGACGGCAGGTAGTTCATGCATCTTTTCTTCCTTAGGATAAGATGTCTGTATTGAAGGATAGGTGCCTTTTTCAAGGAAATATTAGTTAGTGAAGATTAATTTTTATATTGAGGTGCTCTTCACTTTATTATCAGTTGGCTTCTCCTGGGGGTACATATGGCCATGGACAATAAGATTTTTTTAAAATACTGCAATTTTTAGGAAGCAAATGGTCAGGTGAAACCCTTCCTTGATATTAGTGTCATTATGCTTAAATGCAGATAAATCTTACCACCTGAGTTTGTGCTATAGTTGGTACTATGCCATGGCAGCAGTAGTTTGTAAGTAAGCAAGCAGCTGAGCCCCAACTCTTCAGGGCAGTGAAAGATGATCACAGGGTTTCTGCACCTTATAGTCCACATTTGTGCTTTGACTAGCACTTTCCAATGTTAGTAACAAAAAGTGGTACCTACTGTGCCCTTGTAGCAAAGAGGAAGACAGGAAAGCCTAGAGAGCAAAAGTATCAGTGACACCAAATGAAACGCATGGGAATCACCAAAACAGACGCATGTCTGAAATGCTACATCTATTAGTACTGTCCTTAGTGAGATGGAGTGCAGAAAGTACATTACTTGTTGTTACTTAGAATTCTCATGCTTTATTCAGCCTGAAGCAAGTTGAAGAATATATATATATATACATATATATATAGAAAGATTCTTTCAAAATAATGCTCTGCCTTTTCTACTCCCTCATAGAGACATACAACATCTCAAAAAACAAACAAACAAATAAAACAATACAAACATGGCCAAAAATAGAAACAAGCCAAACAGAAACAAAAGGTGCAGACTGGAGTAGTACTGTTCAGATGCTTGTTTTTGCCAGCATTGCTGTAGTGTCCCTTTTTGCATATGTGGTAGCTGTAGGAACATTGAGGCAATTTGGAAAAAAACAGCACCTAACAGTCTGTAATAAAATGTTTCAGTGGTAGTTTCGGGTCACACAGCACAGAAAGTAGAATTCTAGCAAATCTAAGTTGCTTTCCTCTGTTGCTTGCCAGTACTGTTGTAAATATCAGTGGTTCTGAGATTGCCAGAAGTAGAAATGCTGAAAATATGCAGGCTTTTAATGTATTTCTGCAAGAGGTGCAGGGAGGGTAATGACCTTGTGAAACTTCTTGCTCTGTTCTGTTCCAGTGTACTGCAGAGAATCACCCCTTTACATATGAAAGAGCACATGTATTTCTCTCTCATTGTGTTTAACCAAAGATGCTGTTGGGTGCTGACATCTCTGCTGTGAGTTGACTTCTGTCTGGCAACCACTGATAGCTGTAATGCTGTACTCAATGCAAAGTACTAGGCATGCCAGTTTTTGGATGTTCTACTTGGCTGGGTGTCTGTAATCACGGGGAGTAGACAAGGACAGGCAGTGAAAAGGGCACTAAACTTCACACTTGCTGTGCTGTGCCATCTCAGTGGACTTCAGAAATCTATGATAAGTAGTGCAAAGATGAGCACTGACAATCAAGTTGTAGCTTCTGAACTGGAAAGTTCTTGCTTCAGAATTTTTGCTTGTTTCTTCTGACAAGCAGCAATACCAATATGAAGGATATGGTGCTTAATCTTTCCATCTGTTTTGTTATTGAACTCCCATTTCTTTCACCATTCTCTGTTCCATATCTGATATTTCATTTCAGATTTGGAATCTTTTGCAGAACTTTTATTTCTCTTTATCTATGCATATGCTGTTAGGTTTTAGGTTTTCTCATTATTCACTGAAAACAGCCAAGAGATCTTCAATTTTTGGGGAATTTAGATTTGTTAAGTATGAAAGCTTAATTCCCATGTAAAAGTCTGCGGAAAAGACTTTTCGTCTTTGTAACGGTCTGCTGAAATGATCACTTATTCTTTATAAAGTTGAAAATCTTCATCTCAAATTTGTTCCATAAACTGAGTGGGGAAAAAAAAAGAGTTAATTCCAGTGATTCAGTAGTTACAAGAAACAGCAGGTTCATAAGCCTTCCTCTCCTTAACTCCAGCTGGACAGTAGATTGAAATAGTATTACGTCATTTATGATATCGCTTTGGAAATTAGAGTGTTAAATCTGTATATGCAGGGTTCTAGGATTCTGCTTTTTCAAGGGAAACTTAACTGTACTTTAGAAAGCACCATAACACATGATTATAAGATGCGAATGATCATGACACAGAAATGCTGAGTTTGCCTTCTTTGCTTTTTTATTATATTGTTGAAGAATGTACTTTTTAAACTTCCAAGATTTTCTGTTACCACTGGAATGTCTACACAACTTGTTTGAGAGCTACTTCATTTTAGACACTGAAAAACAATTTTATTATTGTACTTACGCTATGGTATTCCACTGCTGGCTGTTGTCTCAAACATTTCATGACTTCAATTCATTAATCTCATTTAAAGATGGACTGGATGTCCTGAATTGAAAGATCTGAAAGTAGATTAATCAATTATGATCTGATCCACTACAGTTTCAGTTTCACTTGAAGAAACCAAGTTATAATTGCTGGTTATATACTGGGATGAGGAAGGTGGGGAAGAGTCATTTCTTAACCCCTGATCTTGCAAAGGCTTCTGCTGAACTTTATGCAGTTCAATTAATGACAAACAAACTTTTTACTTTATGCATTTATTTAGCAAAACTGGAAATATACTACACAGAGTGAGTTGATATTTAATAAAGTAAGACATCTTTTGGGCTGTTATTATAAGTTTGTTCTTCATTCATCAAATCTTGATTTATGTTGTATTTACTATATCACATCTTTTAAAAATAATCGTGATTTTCAAAGCTGAGGTTATGTGAGTAAAAACTACTTTTGGCAGGCTGTGCAAGGTAAATCTTAGTACAAATAATGTAACAAGGAAGAATACACACCAGCTAAATAATTGATGGTATGATTGTGAAACCTCTCTTGTTCCACGGGAGTAATCCTATAGTTTCAGAATGCTCTCTAGTAGAAGTAATAGAATTCAAGTAATTCTAAACTTTGTAATCTTGCCCTCAAGGATCAAGTTTTCAGTATTACTTACTAGAAGCATGTACCGTGGGAAGATATTTGCGAAGTCTATGACAAGGTAACAGCTGAAGCTTAAAGGTCAACAAATTCCTCGGTTTAGTATGGATGATGCCTGCATTTGCAGACAGTGTAATTGTCTTGGAGTTTACAAAGGTTACACAACTGTGCACTTTCAGGCTTGAAGGCTGGTGTTTATCTGAGCAGTTCCACATAAAAACAAAAATGTTCTGCAGATTGATACAGTCACCTTTTGGAATGTTGAGGATTTTAAAACCCAGTTTTTTTATTGAGGTATTTTTCATCTTTGCTTCTTGCAGTAGGCTTTTTCTGCACTAATATCACTAAGTAGATCACTTCTTAAGAATATAGCCTTGTTCTTGAAAGTCTGTCACGCATTTAATTCTTAATAAAAGCCATAGAGATCTTGAACGACCGTGTTCATGGGAATAAAATTCAGTTTGTAGTTGTGCAAAGTGCTGCACGAAAGCTGTTTTTACTGTATGACATTTTTTGCTAGAACTAATTAAACACTTTTCTAAGTAGATTGCAAAATGTTTGATAGCACAAATGGTTGGTCCTGAATTTTTGTACTTTGCTTCATCGCTCACCTATTCCCTTGGTGATGTTCTGTAGAGCTAAGAGAATATTCTCTTTTAAGTAATTAAAATCAGCTAATTTTGTCATTCTTCCAATCATGACTTAGATGAATTCTGAGAGACACTGATAGATTTATTGACTATATTTACAGCATATGCAATATGCCATGTCTATGAATAATTCTTGTTCTTAAACAGGTTTGAAATCAGGTTTATTTCAGGTACTCAAAGTGGAAAATTAACCCTTTTCCAGACAGAATTTACTATAAGACGAATGAAAGTCTGGAAGTCTTTCTGAAGCTTTGTTAATTTTACTGGTCCAGTGGCTAGCTTGTTCTCTATTCTGCACAAGATAAAAGTTATCAGATTGCATACATAAACGACTTAACATCTGTACTGTATCTGAAGTGTTTTCAAATTGCAAATTTGACATACACTTCACAAAAATATGTCTCCGTGTAGATGATTCTCTGTAACAGGAAAGCATGAAAAAAATCATGGGGTAAGAAACTGTGAAAACTATCTTAAGTAAACATGCAAATGTTTAAAAACATTTCATGATCTGTAAGATAGCTGAAGATGGTATATGAGGTAACTGCACACGTCCAATCCTTCACCCTTTGTGCCAGTTAGTGTATATTTTTAAAGAGAATCAACAGCAGGAAAAAAATGGAACTGGAAGAATGAGTAAATTGTCAACCTTAAAATATTACGCAATATTGTGTTTGTTGTCTTAAATGATGGTTTTTATTCCTCCACTTGGAAAACATTAAAAAATGCTGTTCAGAATATCATTACATGAAACTTATAATTGGATCCAGAAGATAATTGCGTTATCTGACTTGATCATACTTGAAACCTGTGCATGTTTTTTTTCTCATTTCTGAAGCTTACTAGGAAAACAGAGTATTTGAAGGGTTTGCAGAAACCCTTCTAGAAACGTTGTCAGCATTGGAAAGGTCAACAGAGGTTGTTTTATGTATTTTAGGTTCAGAGTTTATTTTTAATTACTCATGTTTTTGTGTTCTTGTGTTGTTTTTTTTCTTTTTTTTCCTTACAGGGATGCACTCTGATTCTTTATTAGTTTATTTGCTTTTAGCACTAGTCATTCATTTCACATCTGGAGAAACAGAAGTGAAGTTCAGTGGACAAACAGAATTTGTAGTTAATGAAACAAGTACAACCGTGATACGCCTTGTAATTGAGAGGACAGGGAAGCCTGCTAACGTCACAGCAATTGTGTCGGTAAGAAACGATGCTAGTTATATTCTCAGTAAATATTAATATTTTTAATATTTGAGTGTTGCTTATACTTCTACCAAGCCAGTGGAAAGGAAGATGATACTTCACTGGAGCAGTGTTTCATACCAAGGGAAAGGATAGCCCCACTCTGCTCTGCTCTGCCCTGGTACAGACTCACCTCCAGCATTGGGTGCATGTTCAGGTGCCACAATATAGGAACGACATGAAACTATTTGAAAGTATCCAAAGGAGGACTACAAAGATAGTGGGGGCTCTGGAACACAAGACATCTGAGGAATGGCTGAGGCCTGTAGGTGTGCTCAGCACAGAGCAGAGGAGCTGAGGGGAGGCCTCATGGTCACCTTACTTATCGTTGAATCAATAATTTTCTTTGGTTGAGCGAAGTGAAAGCAGAGCTTTAAACTTTAGAAGAATTCATCTTTCCCACCAATTGAAGTCAAAACATTGTAGGTTACATTTGTAGTCTCCTTCTATTTCCTAGAATGATGATGGAAGGCAGAAGGTGGTTACATCTTAAGGTAAGTTAAATTCAGGTGGGCTAATATAAGCCATGTGGATCTGTGCTTGGAACAGTCTTTCCATTAAGAAATAATCATCTGGTACATTATACAAAAGATATCCATTGACAAGGAGAGGTGTTGTAAGTGGTTCTGGGTTGTTGTTTCTGGTTACTCAGCATGGATACATCAGTACCGTTATCTAGAAATAAACTGTGTAACAGCAGGGTTAATAGTGGGAGAAATCATGCTTAAAGAGAAGTGTAAGAAATCTGGGAAACCAGTCCAGAATATTATAGTAGATTGTACAGGAAGGAGATGACGTTCAATTATGCACTTATTGTAGATTCATGGAGAAGACACAGGAGACTTTTTTGACACATACGCAGCTGCATTTATACCTGACACAGAAACAAACCGAACAGTGTATATATCTGTTTGTGATGATGACCTTCCAGAGGCAGATGAGACATTCACATTTTACTTGACACTACCAGTAAGTCCGTGTTTTTCCATTTATCTTTCATCCAGCTGAGAAATCTGGGTAATCTGACAGAAATAAATGGTGTTCCATAGAATTCTGTGTAGTCACACTTCTTGTGAGTCTAAATCTTAAACAGGTATGAACTAAAATTTGGAGACTAATCAGAATGGTTCTTACTGCTCCTTTAGAAGGTTTTTCCATTCCTTTGAATGTCTCTATATGTTGTTGCTGTGCAGTATAGACATACTGAAACTTAAGCAGGCATTACATTCTGCTGTGGACATTTGAAGGGGTTGCACTAGTGTGCCAAAGAATTAGATTGTGAACAGTCATTCTTTCCTGATTGTGAAGAGAGTCATTTTTTCCTGTTTTATTGCATGCACCGTACCTAAAAGAGAGAGTGGAAGTAGCAAAATAAAAACCATGATTTCTGGTCCTCCAGAAGCAAATAATAGATGAGCCTCCCCTGAAAACAACCAAACACATTTAGAAAACATTGATAAATCTCTGCATATTGTTCTACCTTACAGAACATGACTACAGAAGTCATCCTACTAAGGAGGGATTTCTATTCAATTTTTTTTTTTAAAGTAACAGACCATGATTGAATTTGAAGTTAGTTCATTATAGAAGAACGTTTTGCTTTTATTATTCCTCAGGAAATGTTGGCAGAAATTCCATGTTTTCGCTTCTTTTGATGTGTAGATGCAGTAGCTCATTTTTAAACCACTGTAAACAGTTTGTTTCTGAGTTGATACCTCAGTTCATGTAATGGCTTCAAAGTCTTGGTTTTATACATAAGTTAGGAAAAGAGAACAATTTGTGAGTTCCTGGCAGTGTTGCATGCTTCAAGTATATTTCTCTGTACCTGTGTTGTCATTTCTGGATAGCCAAACTATAAGTAATTATTTACATGTTTTGTTTCATGCTCTTTGTGGACCATATAGAATCTATTTAATGATGATGAACTATTTTGATGCTTTCTATTAATTTAAGTAATATTCCCTGTAATACATATTAAAAAACAAATAAACAAACAGCAACAGCAACAAAAAAAACAGTTTCTATAGAGTTATGTTTACAACACAGTAAAATCTAAATGTTTTTTTTTCCTGTATTTCTCATATTTAATATCTTGTTTTGTTTTGTTAATTTTAGAAACAATCTGCAAAAATAAAGCTTGGCTCACCCAAGACTGTCACTGTAACAATCTTATCAAATGACAATGCCTTTGGAATAATTTCTTTTAACATGGTATGGCTTTTTTATGGTGTATGTAAAAATTTTAGAAAGCATAAAGGGACAGTTTTCAAAGATGCTGGCTGTTATTCAACTGAATCCCTTAAAAACGGATTCTAAGTTACATCTTTGAAAGCATGTTTAGATGCACTTTGTACATGTGTTTGTAATTTATGCATATATACAACTTTAATACTACTCTGTGCTTTCAGGTGTTCAGAAATAGCTTAAGAACCTCATATTAGTATAAAAAGTATCTATGCCTTATTGCTAGCATCTATGTGTAGCTCTCACGACATAACCTTTTTATAGGATTTCTCTGAAAAAAAATATACATGGACATGTGAAAATTTTAGAGCTTCAAAACTTGGCTTGCCAGGCTTTTCACTGAATTACTGAATCTTTAACATCTGCCATATACAACCATCTGAAAAAGCAGCCAATGACCTAAATGATTGTCCTGTAACAGGCAGTGAATTTATAGCTATGTTACTAATAAATTACCCTACAATGATGAAAATCTACTTGTAATAGGTTAGGAACTCCTAAAAATACCAGTGATACTATACCAGTGCTTCGTGTCTATTGACTATGTTCATTTACGGAAAAAAAAATAACACAAAATAACCCTACTTGCATAACATGATAAATTTTTATTTGAAATCTCCCAGGGTTTTTATTAGCTGAACTAATTGGTTGCTAGGAAATGTATGCCATCAGTGGACTGGTTTGTAGATTGGATTAACTTGTCTGTGGGAGTTTGGTATTTCTATGGCAACAGTTTCTTCACTCTGCTGTGATATTTGATCTGTGCCTGATTGTCTGTCCCTTCTCTTCCTCATTAGTCTGCCTTAATCACTGTGAATGAGCCCAGGGGCAGAAATGAATTTGTGCCTCTTACTCTAATTAGAGAGAGGGGAACCTATGGGATTGTCATCGTAACTTTTGAGGTGAGTTTATCTGAAAGACTTCATACCTTTGTCTGCTGGATGAAACTAGGAGGCTGTAATCATAATTTATCAAAGTCTTTGTAAAAGGAAAGGAGGTGCAAAATACCTACATCTACAATTGCAAAATCTATTTCATGAAATGGATTCATATTACCTGCCGTGGAAAATATTGTAATTATCTGATTGTTTAATTTGAATAAATATTAAAAGGAACTACAGAAAACTAGTATTCTCTGTCATTTAGGAAGGCACTTGATGCAGTATTAGTTTATATTATACAAAGCATACTGTGTGTAATATGTGTCTTTATATATATATTACATATAGACATCAGAGTGACTCTTTAAAGGTTAGCCCCAATTTGAACATGTAGGTATGAGAATTCAGGATTTGGTGAAATTCTCTGTCTATAATCTTCTGTATCTTTACCTGTATTTTGAGCCTCCAGAAACTAAAGCTTTCAAAATAATAACTCATGTTGAATATTTATGCTATTTACTTACTTGATTTGAATGTGATAAAGTTATTGCTTTTATTGCTCTGTCATCTACCTCAGATTATATTACATACCTTAAAATTATACATAAAATATTCCAGGTGGATGTTTTTGTGTCAGTTTCCTGTCCCTCGGACATCAAGGGTTTAATCTGGACCTGTCAAAATCTGAAAAACTTTGTGTTGGATTTTATTTCATACTGAATGTAGCATTAATATTAATAGTTAAATTAATGGTTGTGACTCTCTGTGTAATTTATTGCAGATCTGTTTGTTTTAAGGTTCAATAAACTTTAGTATCTGGACAATTAATTGGGTCCATCTCTCAGCATTGTTTATATATATGTGTGCAGAAATAATTTTGAAGATTTTCTAAAACAAAAACATCTCTCAGTGCTTTTAAGTGACTTCCTTATCTTCCAGGTTTCACTTTTACATTTAGCATCTTTAATAAGTCAAGATAGAAGGAATGCAAAACCAATAGTTTATTTGTTTTAGAATTCAATATAAAACACCACTGATTTAAACTGAATTTTAATGTATATTATTTTGTTACTATCAGATAATCAATTATGCATCAGAATATACCTGTCCTCATAGGAAGTCCCCTAGATGAAAGTAGTTTTTTTCCTCCTCTTCTGTCAATACATGATTTCTTCAGATTGGTTGCTCTGACTTACTCCATTCACCAAAAAAGAGTAGGTTTTCACAACTGAACGTGCATATTTGTAACTAGGAGATTGACTATTGTACTTCTGCCAGATTTGTATTCCTGTTTTATACTACTTCTGATGAGAAAAAATTAATTCTTTGCAGATAAAAGATGGTCCAAACCCAGCTGAAGAGGACTTTAGTCCAGCCAGGGGTAACATTACGTTTACTCCTGGAAGATCTATAGTGATTTATAATTTAACTGTGCTTGATGATCAGGTAAGAACAGATTAACTGCTGTTCTAAAGGTGGTTGGTGTAATAAGTTATAAAAATACTTTGCTTAAATTAGGTTAATGAATGGGTATTTTCACTTCATGGACTCTTTATTTTCAGTCTTTCTAACGTTCCTCCTGTAATTCTCATTAGTGAATATTTTTATTTTCTGAGCATATCCTGGTCTCTCTGACCATAAGGTGCTACTTGAGCCTTCCTTTTTTTTTTTTTTTTTTTTTTGTCTACTTTAATTTTTTAGTCTAAGTGAAGATGATCATAATACAGCTTACAAGGTGCATTTTTTATTACATCCTCCTTGAAGCCTATGCAGGACCTCTGTTTTCTATTAACAATGCATAAGAATCCATTTTATTCTTTAATAAACTTGATTCACTCTTATACGTGTGAAGAGCAGAAATGCTATGTTTTTTCACTAAAGAAAAAGTATAATACATTGAATATTCAGAGGAAAAGCTTAAAAGAAGATGATGTATAGTTTTTTTATGTAGATACATTTCAGAGAAGAAGCATACTTGAAAAAATTCTGAAAAGAGATGAGATTCCTGAAACAAACAGGCAATTTTCTGAAAAGTGTGAATACAAGATAGTAATTACCATCTTTCTACGTTCAGATCGACCTATTGAAAAAAAATACTCATATGTTGAGAAGGTTTATTTTAATCTCAGAATAGGCAAAATAAGTAAGTATGGTACAGAACAACTTAATAAGGAAATTAACTAGAAAAAAAAATTAGAAGTGAAAGGCATCTATCTTAGAAGTGAGCAACTTTAAAGCAACTTTTTCCACTTTTGCATTATAAAACCTGTTGGCCCACATTTCTACTTATACTTTCAGTGTTTAGAAACTGTGCCAGACTGGTGTGCTGAAGTGTAGAAACACCTCTTTCTGATCAGATATCATATTCCTGTGGCTTAAACACAGGAAGAAATTGTGATGGGTTTTCCTTTTGGGAAGATGTGAATTTATTATTTTTTCTCTCAGAGGTGATAACAAAGTTTCTGAAAGAGATCTGTATCGGTATGGATGGGCAGTGACTTTCCACTCTGAAGGTTTTTCACAGCTGTTATGTGAAAGAGAACTTTTACATAAAAGCATGTATTGATGATTATGATGATAGAGTTTACAACAATCCAGTGTTACTGTTGAAATTTAATTTAAGCTTTTAAGTTTTGAAGTTAGGAAAAACAATGTAATCAGTACTTTTGTGGGTACTCTTTTATACAGAAGCAAGGAGACTATTGTTTCGATTTCCGCAGCTCTAGACTTAGGATAATTTTAGTGTATACATTTCCTGCTCTAGTGAGGAACAAAGGAAAACTTTGTTTAAGAGAAAACAAAAGAGGTAAGGTAGTACTGGAAATAATTTATCTTATTGTATTTGAAGCTTGACGACTGTATTTATTAGCCAAGCATGATGCAATAAAAAGCTCCACATTGACTTATAATCAGATGTCAGATAATCAATTAGAAGTGAATATACATTCTGGCTGTTGCTTAAGTGCATATTGTTGTGGTGCAAGACGGTATATTGATTAGTAAACCAAAACAAACATAAGTTAACATCTATTTTGATAAGATAAAATAACTGTGTTGAATCTGGGTGTAGAAGAAAGGTGACTGAGAGCTTCAAAATCTCACATTTTTAACTTAGTAAACAGAAGTGCATGAAAATATTGTCAGTTGCAATAAATAAGCAATTTTGTAATGGAATTTCTCTCAGAAGCAAATAATGCCGTTTTTTTTTGTTTGAGAGACCACAACATGGATGAAATGAAAAGATCGTAGGTAATTTTTAAAGATTTACTTCTTATCTCTCTACATTAATAAAGCAAATATATTTTTGAATTAAATAGATTTAGCAAATCAAGATTTAGGGAATAAAATTTAGGAATATGAAAAAATAATATCCATAAATTCTGAGGTTTATAGATCATGCTTTATCACCTACTGCATCAGTTATCATAATATAAATGAAATTTCTACAAGTTAACTGATTAAAACCTCAGTCTAGTTTTAGCTAAAGTCTACCGAATGGCATAGCATCAGAAAGCTTGCCCCTAGATCTGTGAGTTAAACTCACAGACACCTGAGGATGTCTGTGTGTCTGAAAATAGGGGAGGAGAAAAAAAAAGACGAAAGTAGGTTGTATCCATATGTTGTTCCTGTATCCTTTCAGGCATGCATAAATGTAAATAAGTATTAACATCAGCAAATCAAGATGTCATTCTAAATAACTGAGAGAAACAATTGTTTCCAAGAAGAGTGCTTGGCTTCCAAAAGTTGAGTTTGTATCTTCTCACAGTCTCAAATTGGAAAGATTTTTCTGATTCTTGCCTAGGGTTTTTTTGTTTTTATTTGGTTTTCCACACTTTTTCATACAGAGAACACAAGAATTATATTTTAGAAAATGGAAACACTTTGTTTTCAGAGGTGATCTTTAGCCAAAGTTGCAAGAAAGATTTTTTGCCTGTTCATTTTAATATGGAAAGTGTTCTCAGGTTTGTGTTTTTTACCCCTCCTGCAAAATATATGAAACATATTTCTCAGTAAGAGTTCTGCATACACTTGAAATATGGCTTACACTCTGTTTCTAATATTATTTTCCCAGATACCTGAAAATGATGAATTGTTTGTTGTTTATCTGAGGAGTGTGGAAGGAGGGGCTGAAATCAACACCACAAAAAACTCCATTCAGATTAATATTAAGAAAAATGACAGCCCTGTGCGATTCATTCAGAGCACTTACATGGTACCTGAGGAAGTTGATATACTGAGAATTCAAGTGGTTCGTGGTAAAGATGACAGTGGAAAATTAATTGGACCTGATGATTGTGAAGTATCTGTCACTTACGCCATCATAACTGGGAATTCGACATCACATGCACAGCTTAATTTAGATTTCCTAGATCTACAGCCAAATACAACCATTGTTTTCCCACCCCTAGTTCATGAAATATATATGAAATTCAAGATTCTTGATGATGCCATACCAGAAATCGCTGAGTCCTTTCAGATTGTGCTTCTTAAGGACACTTTACAGGGTGATGCTGTTTTGGTTAATCCATCTACTGTTCATGTCACCATCCAACCGAATGATAAACCCTATGGAGTGCTTTCAATCAACAGTATCCTGTTTGCTCAGACTGTTGTTATTGATGAAGACAAAGTTTCAAGGTACTACAGATCTTCAGACACTACCTAGTCACATTAAGAGATTTGTTTGGCACTGTTAAACATCCTTAAGATTTCATTTATGGTAATTATAAAATCACGACTGAAAATTTAATATAGGAATCACCTACTCTAATTACTATTAACTATGTCTATAAAGATTTCAAGAGAATAATGTTTAATTATGCAGAATTATGTTAGTATTCATGAACAGTATGTAAAAACTGTAAATATTTATTGACATTCTCAAGATACTGAAAAATCCTTAATCTAAAAGCAGGATTGGTGAAACTGTGATGCTGCCATACACCAGTCCATAGGAGTGGGAAATAGATTGCAGGCTTCCTTTACCAATAAGTTTTTGCATATATAGTATAAAGTCAGTCTCTGATTGAAAACAAAAAGGTGTTGAATGTCTCTGGTGAAATGATGAATACCTTTAAACTTCTGAGTAATTAAAATATATGTAATTTTACAGATAAATTAAAATCAAAGCTCTATAGAAACGTTACAGGCAGCACTGATTATACAGTAGTGAAATATTCATTTAAAATGTCCACTGTTACTACTAATTTCATCCTCAGAGAAACAGGTGATGTATCAAGCTATGATTTTATGAACAATGTGCAGCAAACAGAGGCCAACACTTCAGTATTCACTATTCTTTCTCATGCACAGTCAGATGTAAGAAACATGACATTTCCATTATCATAAAGATAATTTCATATTTCAGTACAGAAGCAAAAGGTTCACTCAGAATTGTTATTTAAACATTGATGCCTGACAATTGTATTTTGATGCAGTCTGTAAAATAGTGTAAAAAATTAGTAGAGAAGTTTTCTGAAATGTAACATATTTAATGAGAAAAAGGTAGAATGTGCCAAGTCTCCATTTCTCAGTATCTTTCTTGATGTAAAGAAAGTTATAAGAAATTCTTTGGATATATTGCTAGTTTCTTTAGATATATTAGTTCATGAATAAGCACTCCATGAAAATTCTATGTGAGCATTGCAGTTTTACAAATGTTAAACCCTGAGCAGATGTCAGTTGCAGTAGTTAATATTGATTCATACAATCATAGAAGCATAGGATGGTTTGAGTTGGAAGGGACCTTTGAGATCATCTAGTTCCAACCTCCCTGCTATAGGCAGGGACACCTCCCTCTAGACCAGGTTGCTCACAGCCCCATCCAGCCTGGCCTTGAATGCTTCTGGGGAGGGGGCATACATAGCCTCTCTGGGCAACCTGTTCCAGTGTCTCACCACCCTCTCAGTAAAGAATTTCTTCTTAATATCTAGTCTAAATCTATCCTCTTCCAGTTTATGGCCATTTCCCATTCTGTCACTATATGTCATTATAAAAAGTCCCTCCCCAGCTTTCCTGTAGGCCTCCTTCAGATACTGGACGGCTATAAGATCCCGCCAGAGCCTTCTCTTCTCTAGGCTGAAAGGCCCCAACTCTCTCAGCCTGTCCTCCTAGGGAAGGTGCTCCAACCCTCTGATCATCTTCATGGCCTTCCTCTGGACCAATCCAGCAGCTCCATGTCCTTCTTGTACTGGAGGCTCTAGAACTGGATGCAGTACTCCAGGTGGGGTCTCACACAAGCAGAGTAGAGGAGCAGAATCACCTCCCTCGACCTGTTGGTCATGCTTCTCTTCATGCAGACCAGGATAGAGTTGGCCTTCTAGGCAGCAAGCGTTCATGTTGAGGCCTTCATAAAAAGACAGCCCCAAAGCCTTCTCCTCAGTGCTGCTCTCAAGCCATTCTCTGCCCAACTTTTTCCATTGAAGGCAGTGTAAATCTTCTGGTACATGGATAACTAAGTTAGCAAATACTAATTATAATGGTATGCTATGAGCTTTTGTTTCATTCCAAACCATAGGTTTGAAGGCATCACAATAGTAAGAAATGGTGGAACACATGGAAATGTTTCTGTGACCTGGGTTATAATCCGAAATAGCAGTGACCCCTCACCTGTGACTGTAGACCTCATTCCAGAGACCGGGGAAATATATTTTGATCAAGGACAGATGCTGGTTACACTTCCTCTGAACATTCTTAATGATGATATGCCAGAAGAAGCAGAGCCCTATCTTCTGAAGCTCTTAGCTCATACAGTACAAGGAGGTGCAGAAGTCAGTGAACCATCTGAGGTAAGTTTACTTTCAGACCTTGCAGTAGAGACTTCACTATTTTTGTTGGACTGACTAAACAGGCTGAAGTAGTTATTGAGTTTAAATGAAGCAAGCTAATGTACTCTTATACAGAGCCACATTCAAATTATGTGGCTTAACATGTTATAAAAAGGCCTGAGTTATTTAACACAGTAGAATTCAGCTTAGATGATTCCCATCATATGCAGCATTGTATAAATGCTGTCTTGATTAACTGCTTAAGACAAGGCTGAAAAGTTATTTTCATTTGCTTATCTGCTGTTACTATTGGAATATTCTACACAGAGTAACAGCCTCACACGGAGGGTTTGGTGATTAAGACTATAACGTCTGAACTGTTAAATAAAGGGTTATTAGCATTACTGACATTTTTGTGACTCAGCTCTCTGCTTTTCTAACATATGATTGGAAAGAATTTGCTGAGCAAAATTAATTTTTTCACAGTCTGAAACATTTAAATTATTCACTTTGGCTACTGAACCAAAATATCAGTTATTCAAAGCTCATTTAAACATAGATGAAGCATGGTGGGAAGTTGCTATTGTCAGTGTAGTGCTGATAATGCACAAAGAATACTTTGGGGTTGTCAACCTGATTTCTTTCTTGAGTGCCAGGTCACTCAGGAGAAAAATGCATGGTGAAAGGCTATACTTTCATGAAAGTATGAAAACTATGATGTTTAGTAATTGTAACATTGAATAATCATAATTGTTTTCTGTTTTGCAGCTTTTGTTTTACATTCAGGACAGTGATGATGTTTATGGCCTAATAAAATTTTATCCTCTGGAGAATCAGAAGATTCAAAGTAATCCAACAGGACGCTTTTTGTCCTTGAGTTTCGCAAGGGAGAGAGGAACTGTTGGAGATGTGCAGTTAATTTATACTGCACTGTATATTCCAGCTGGAGATCTGGATCCTGACAGAGCAAAAGATGGCATTCTAAATATCTCCAGAAACAACATTCTCACGTTTCCAGAAGGAAAAACACATGAATCTCTAAATATACCAATAAGAAATGATGCATTTCTTCAAAATGGTGCTCATTTTCTCATACAGGTAACATAACTGTGTTTTTTTAGCCTATTTAATATGATCAGTATAAAGTAGTAGTTTCTCCTTCCCCTTGAGTGTAATTTAAATGACTATTCCTTTTTAAATAAAAAGCTCAGCTTAGTTCTAAAGCAAAGAAGATTTTCCTTTTTAAAGAAACAGCTTCTATAACTTTGCCATAAAGAGTTCTGCACTTAATCATTACCAATTACAAATTAAAAAACAAACAAACAAACAAACAAAAAAAAACAGGATTCAAATATCAGTCACAGAATTTTACAAAATGAGGTCAGTGTTGATGGTTGCCTGACTTTTGAGTTGTTTCTCTGTCAATCTTCTGGCTTTGAATTTGAACAAAAAAAGGTTCTTAAATTAGAGAAGCAAGACAAAATTCAGAAGTAACAGGAAAGTAAATAAAACTTGTTCCCTTTCAGCTTAATTCTACTTTCTAAATTAAAAATCCTCAAACTTAAATTATCTTGCCTTTATTTATGAATTTGGTCACTGAATTTGAACTTTTTTTTTTCCAGTTTTCCCACTATAGTTTTCTTTGCTGCTTTTTTTTTCTTTTTTTTTTTAATTTGAATTTATAAGAAGAGAACTTTTGTCATTACTAGTTAAAGTTGACTGAAAAATGTACTAAAACAGTTTTTGACAGAAAAAAATATATTTTCAGAAAAAACATAGAAAAAATCTATTTTAAGACTTCCATTTTTTAATTGGATTTTTGTTGTCATTTTTGTATAATTTAGCAAATTATTGTTCAGAAGTACTGCTGTGGAATGTCTTGGGTATTGTTACTGGTGTTTGTTACTCATTTTTTTCGTCTGCAGTTAAGTCTGTTCCATAATTTCTACTTCCTTTGATTAACTGTGCCACTTTGGTAATCTGGGATGAACAGCCCAGATGGTGAACTTGATACACAATAGGACTATTTGGTACAACCAAAGAGAAATCACAGAAATCACTGAAGCATTTCTTAGTCCCTTGTCAGTATTCAAGTGAAGGTGCTGATACATGGATTTAAATTTGCCGGGCTTTCTGCTTTTCTTATGGTCTACCAAAGATATTTTTACTGCTTCTGGAACCTGGAAAAAGATCTATGCCCTCTACCTTCTTCTCCCTGCATTCTCAACAACAACAACAACAAAAAATATTCCTGCATTATATTATTTTACCAGTATACGTCTTTTTGCATTCACAGTTAGGTTAGGAATTGCTTTCTGGAATACAGTTATTAAGTTACAGTGTTCAACATCTGCAAGAGGCCTGAAAGAACCTCAGAATAATTAAAACACTTCATTCAAAGTTCTTTTTAAATGTAAATTTAAGTAACGTTGAAGTATGGTCTTTAGGACACACATACAGTGAGTATATGAGAATGCATCATGTTCAGTGATTCCAGACACTGCTTGGACTATCAAACTGTATAGTCCAGTAGATTTTTTTTTTTCCTGTACTTCCTCCATGAACCATAAAATTACTTTTGTTTGAACAAATATAATCAGAGGAGCTTTCCAGCACAAATACTTAATTTAGAAACTTTAGAAGATTATTTTATCAATGCAAGGCATTGAGCAAATCACTAGTGTTAAAAGCCTACTATAGCTGATGTAGAGGGGTCAATCTCCATCTCTGACTGAGTTCCTCTTTAGTTACATTTACTAACAGGGTTTGTCTTGGACGTGTACTATTCTGCTGACAGCTCAACAATACCTACTTAATTTCTTTGACATGTCTACTAAGAAATTTTTGTAACAGCAGTGATGTTAGCAAGAAAAAAATGTTCTGGAGTTATATGCTACCTGCGTTTGAAAATTATCCTGAATGTCAGAACTATTCTGACTTGTTACTAAGGCTCCTCATTTCTCAATTTGGTCTTACTTTTTCCCGCAGCTCAAAGGAGTTGAACTAGTGAATAAAATTCCTCTGGTCCCTTCTGTGAGTCCTCGACTAGGTGAGATTAGAAATATTTCTCTCAGGATTACTCCAGATATTGCAAATGGAGAAATAGGCTTTATTAGCAATCTTCCAATTATTCTTTCTGAGCCAGAAGACTCCCCTGCCACAGAGGTAAGTAAGACTTTTTACATTGTCCATTGCTATGGAAAACTCACTTGAAGAATGCAGTTTCCTATACTCAGTATAGCATTTTAAAGTTAATGTTACTCGAAATCATGCTTAATCCCAAACATTACCTTACTTTAAACTAATTTTAGAAAGCTTGTAAAAATATCTATTAAGTAGCAGAAAAGTGAAACTGTCTTTTGTTTTCTCTGTAGCTACCTAAAGCCAGTAAGCATCTAAAATGACTTAGCCTTTAAAGTTCACACAGATTAAAAGATACTAGAGATATTTTCAGTCTCACCAACTGTGAACATAGTGATGTGAAGGACCAATATAAATCCCAAATCAGATAACTCACTTCATGTTCTTAAATTAGAACTGGTAATAACCTTAAACGCATTTGCACTGAACTGTAATTCCCAGGTAAATTTATGGTGGTTATGTTTAAAATGTAGGTTATGTTTTGAAGAAGTGTGCAGTTATAAAATTTGTCATGCAGGTGTTTGTATGGCTGCTTAGTGATTTGTGGTATGAATAATCTGACATCTGCACTAAGTGTCTCATAACTGGTTAAGGGTTTTATGTACATACACTTTCATCCATATTTTGATATCACATATGAAGTTATACCTAAAAAAGGTGAACATTTTTATGCTTATATTCAAATAGTAATTTACAAAGGAGTAATTATTTTTCCATCTAGTCACAACAAATTCACGTGTTCCCTATAGGTTTCTATTGCATTGCATCGAGATGGGACTGATGGTCAAGCAACTGTGTTTTGGAGTTTGAAACCCTCTGGTGTCAATCAAAAGGCAGTAACACATGATGATATAAGTCCCTTTAACGGCTCTGTTGTTTTCTTGTCTGGACAAAGCGATACTACAATCAACATTACTGTTAAAGCTGATGATATACCTGAAATGAATGAAACAGTGTTATTAACTTTGGACAGGTATCCTAATCTCTATCCATATGTATCATATGCAATACTCCATTTATATATAAGAAAATAGCACATTATGAATTAGGAGGTATTACTCGCATTGTGTCAGTAAGCGTCTGAAGAATTATTAGGCTCTTGATTCAAACTGTGTATGAATTCTTCTTTGACTGAGGACTGATGTAAGAAACTATTTTGCATGTATTATCTGATGACTTACCTCTGCCTATATTTTCATGAAAGTACTGTGCTATTTTGAAAATTCTTTCAGCTCTGTTCTTTTTTATAGCTCTTGGTTCTAACATGTATTTTTCAGAAAAGTAATAGTGAGATAATGGGAAAAATTACAGTGAGAAGTAAAAAACAATGAAGAACTGTTTTTCTGTCAGAAGTAGGTTTCTAAGTTGTGCTGCAATAGCACAAATATACTACTGTTTGTTTGTTTGACCGGCATGTTCTGTATTGCTTGCTCTTGATAATGGGGTACTTCTGTAATAACTTTCAGCCTCTATAATATTCCAGGGTGATTAACAACAGTCTTCTGCTAATGAGAACACAGTGGTGTTGCTGAAGCATGATATTCTAGACTCCTTTCTACATCAGGTCAGGATTATGGGGTAACCCAGGCTGAAAGGGACCTCAGGTGGTAGTACTATTTACATGTGAATACTTCTAAGAATACTTGAAGTAGTTTATATCCAGGAGTGTATTCCCTCTGTGAGTTACTAACAGGAAAATTGTGACTTTACATTTTCCAACAACTTGCCTCTCATGCTCTCATATTACCTCTTATTAGTCTAAGGTAGATTTTTCCACTTTTGCTGGAAACATAGAGTGGTCTGTCTCCAGCAGCCGAACATCTACTTAAACAGTCTTTACCTCATCCAAAAGAAGTGATTTTTTTTACAGGAAGTGCTAACTAGCTCTTAGGAATTTCAACACCAGATACCCATGGTGATAATACATTAGCAAAGGAAAGACAAGAAGGTCTCCAAGCTACTGTTCATTAGAAGAAGGTCGCAATTCAGACAGCATGCTTTTTTAATAGGAAAGACCTTACTCCACCGCAGGATTGGCTGCTTCGTTAAGCAATGACTAGTTAACAAATCTAACTCAGAATGATTTATTCCAGTCTAGCTTGGCTACTCATTACACTAAGAGGTGAATCCTGTACAAGGTGAATTCTGTACAGGAGACTATTGCAAGCAGTTTTCTGCTTTCCTTTCTGTGGATGAAACTGGTTTGAAGGAATTCATTAGAGTCTCTGGCACAAAGGGGGAAAGTAAGATTAAAATGATGGCTAAACTTGTGAGTGCAAGGTTGCCAAGAATGCAAAGTGGAATGAAAAGAAGCAAGTAAGTAGACAGTAGCGTGCAGCTAAAAGGGGGGTTTTGGTTGTTTTTATTTGTTTGTTTGTTTGTTTTCAATTCTGAGAGCTGTGCAGGTGTATGAAACCACAATTTTTTTGCTGTTTATTCTGCACAGTCACTATGAGCTGTGTCTTGAAAATGATGGCTGCAACGATTGAACTGGCAGCTGAACAAATATAACCAGTGTTCTGCTTTTGCTATATGTGGTGGGAGTAGTAGGCTCTGTTTATCATGAAGTGGCTAGTAAGAAGTGTGCCAACAGTAAACAGTAAGCAGCTTTCCCACACTTGGCAGGGTCAGGGAGTGAACTAAGGAACAGGTGGTCTGGCCTGTAAAAAAATAAATAAATAAAAGAGAGAGAGAGAGAGAGAGAATTTGAACTTTTCTCTAAGCCTGGATAAGTGTCCCTCACTTTAATTAGCAGAAACCAAGAATGACATGTCAACAAAGATTGTCATTTCAGTACTGGAGGTGTCTCTTCATATCAGGGCTGAAAATACTGGCAGGGTTATGTGTTAAGCTTGTGCAGTTGCTTTCTTGATGTTTGGTACTTTCTGGACAAACAGAAGATTTCAGTTTCCAAGGCTGGCAGCAAGCACTTCACAGTAGTAGTAAATTAGCATGAATACAAAGATACACTGTTCTGTAGATGTGCTTGTACTGTTCTATGAACTGTAGTGTAAATCAGTGGGAAAAGAGAACATGTAAGAACTTCAGTGAAACTATAGGCATTGGAATATGTTCATAGAACATTCAGTAGTCTGCAATTAGTAATAGCATGAATACAGTAATCAATGTAATTAATTCTAACAAGAATGTATTGTTTAGCAGTTGGTGGTGTTGCTAAGGGAGTTAAATTTTAAATTAGCTTTAATTCCATCCATATCTGTAAGAGAAGCTTTCCAGAACAATAAAATAGCATTTTCCTTTCTTACTATATGGTCTCTATCCACAGGCCATAGATAATAAAATTAACTCTGAACTATTTCCACAAAATGAAAGCAAGTGTGTATAATGAGGAATATGCTTCCAGAGAAGATAGATGAGTAATAAAGAACCAGAAAATCTTGTGTCTGCTGAAGATTCTTCATATTTTCTTTTTTTAGGAGCAGCTTCAGGTTGAATGCCTGCCCTTTCTGAATAGGCCTGAATTGATCCAAATATAAGTAAAACCTGATGTCTGTAGTGAAAGATATGTGAGAAAGAAAAACCCTTGGTCTTCCTGATGAATGTAGGTGGAACAGGCCATGGAAATTGTTTGTATGCTCTGTGAAAGCATATACATAATAGGGCTGTTCATTTTACCTGGTAAGCACAAATAGAAATCAGTTTTTTAAAAACCTTATTGTTGTTCTTCCCTTCTACACAATGTGTTCTCCTATTGGCAGTCGTCATCTCCTCAGTTAAGGTGCAGACAGCTATTGGTTTGACATCTGGCACAACTGGAGGACCAGAATCTCCAGGGCATGTGGTTCGGGGCAGCTTTGTGTTGATGCTCCTAAATGAGTAGTGGTAAGATTAAGAATTTGGAGATTATGGGACATAGGAACAGGAATATACTGATAATTTTTTTCTAATTTGTGAAAGTGATAATCACTAAGCAGACAGCTGTTTAAATAGTCCTTGTGCACTGCTAATTTTTGAGTGTTCATTCATGGAGTTGAGAAAGCTAGATCAGATTCATATACATCTATTATGACTTAAGTTTATAATAAAGAAAAACTTAAGCAAACTAATGTGGAGATCTTTATAATACTAGTGATTTCTGTGGTGGAATACAAATTACAATAGGGTCCAATTCCTTCATCAGAATATTTGGAAAATAATGAGACTCATGAGTTACTAAGCAATTTTTCTCAAAATTGCAAATGTAAAATCCAGGTTTCACTATCTTATTGTGAAATATCTGGCAGCCTTTTTTTTTTTATTAAATCTTTTTTGTTAATGATGTTTACTGCATGTCAAAAGTTAGCAAATCGTAGAAGAGCCATTTAAAGCACTGCAGGCTTTCGATGGTTAGTGCTCAAGTGGTTTTTGCGTCTTCTGTCACTCTTTGAACTGGGATGCAAAGAAAATCTAACTTACTATATAACGGAGCTGGGATTTTGTCGTAACTTGGCAATTCCCTAGGGTTAGTTTCTGTCTCAAAACCTGATGTGTCTTTCTTACTCGATTTATATTAAGTAATACGTGTAATGCTGTATGAGTAATCTCAGAGTAAAAGGATGGCTTTTTCTTCAGATCAGACTTTTTTTTTTTAAGGAGCAGAAGAGTTTTGAGAACAGAATGTTGAAATGAGTGGCACTGAATACCTACTGCTTGTTTTTATTACTTCTGAAAATAATAACGCCATAGCTCTCCTGCTATGAACAACAAAATACAATCACCTCCAAAATCAAATAAATGATGGATTAAACTTGGAAAGAAGTTTTTTTCCTCTGAAGAGAAACACTGTGGAATGTGTGATTTGGAAAATCCTACTTTAATACAGTTCTTTATAGCTAGGTCTTGCCACTAATTAAATAAGTAGATAATCCTGAAAAAAAATGAAGAGAGGGTGAACAATGAATGCAAACTTCTAAAGCAAATTGAGTAATATCCCACAAGCAGTTTGGATCCCCCCCCCCCCCCTTTTTTTTTTTTTTTGAGATACTCTGATAGAAAAGAGACTATTAGAGAAGTGTGGTTTTATAATGACAGCAATACACACTCACAAGTGCAATTCGATTGTCATTCAGAATACTCACTTTCTGTAGGAATTCCCGTCCTCTTCCAAAGCTGTCAAATTCAATCACACTGCATCTCTCAGTAAAAGTTGTTTTATTTGTATTTAGCACATGATAACATTGAAATTCCCATGGTACCTTAAACTTAGTCAAAAATCTGCTTTGTAGTGTTTTATAGTACTCTGCATGTAAAAAAGTGAAAGTATTTCGAAACTCCTGTTAGTTATCCTTATTCATCAGTAGTTCTTGCTAAATAATAATAATGATTTTTTTATTTTTTTATTTTTTTTAGGAAATAATTTCCCTAATGACCACTCATTTCATATTAGAACTGCTGTATGGGAAATATCTTACACATTTTGAGACATTGCATTAGCATCGTAAGCATTATCAGGGCTTATAAACTAACGAAATGAAACTTTGTGTCCATGGATAGTTATTTTACAGGAAAAGTTAAGGAGCTAAAACGGCAAGTGGCTTTTGCAGTGAGTTGCACGTCCTTACTCTGGTCAAGTGTTCTCTTCAGTAGCTGAAGCTGCTTGCCATGGTTAAGCTACAGTACAAAAGAAGCTGTTTTAACTTTCATCCTGAATGCCCTCTCTGTTGGGTTTCCGAAGCTCTGAATAGCCATTTTTGTTCTGTTTCCACATTGCAGTGTTACAGGAGCACCTAAAGAGCTGGTTTTACAGACCATACAGAGTGAAGCAGGACTGAGCTATGCAGCATGTGGCAATCAGGAAGTAGTTACTTTGTGATGAAGGGGAGGTGTATGAATGCCCTTTTTTCTTTGATGTTGTAAGTTCCAGGGGCTGTTGGCCTGGGGGCTCTGTAGTGACACAAGGCCTGCCGTCCAGCCCCACAACGTCTGTGGCAGGGCAAGGGCCTCACCAAACAAGGCTGTGGCTATGGTGTAAGTCAAACTGGGAGCACAAGTTAGTGAGGCCTTGTGATGGTAGGCAGGGAGAGGTGCAGCCCAGCAATCGCTACAGCAAGGAGCTGATTGCAGGCCCGGGTCCTGCCCTTGCTGTGTCATTTGGGCGTAGTGCAGGACCCCTGGAACCATGGACCAGGTGGTTAAAATATATTGCATGTAGGGAAGCATTTAGGGTCTAAGCTATGACTTTTTGAGGTGGTAACTAACATTACTGTGTTAGAGTAGTGGTAGCAATCTGACAAGTTTTGGTATCATCCAGAGAAGATGTGATCAAGATATTAATTTTTTTTAAAAATGAGAGGACTGAAGTGTTCATAATGGGGCTTGTAGGGAAAAACCTCAGAAACGGTATTTTCTTTTTTACCTCTTGGACTGAACCTCACTGCTTTCTTCCTGACCTGAAAGCTCTCTAGGTTTAGAACTGACTTATACTGTGACTCTTTTAAATGAATTATTCTCAGTCTTCCGTGTTCTATCAACAAACACTTGGAGGTGTTTGAGATGCACACCTTGTGATACTCTTGTAAACACTTCATGTGTGCTGTCCTCCTCCAATTTTTGTAATGCTATACTGTAGCACTACTCCTCAGTTGTTCTTAGCAGACGTGTTGTCTAAGCTGTGTTTAGACTCATATGGTGTAACTCTGTGAAGCTGAAAGAATAGATATATGCATATATGGGTATATTACTTTGATAATATGATAAACTAAAAATTGGGTTAAGTAAAGTTTACTATGAGTTTGTGCCAGGTTACTTTTTGTTACATAGCCATTACAACTACTTTTGTTTTTAACATTTTTTTTTTTAATAATTACTTTAGCAGATTGATGAAATAACCTATCAGAGAGGCATGTAGATTTTTTTCCTAAAGGAGGGTGAAGTATTTGTAAAAGGGACTGCTGCTGCATTTCTGAGCATATACAGAGACTAGTAATAATCAAGCTCTTTGAGGAGGGCTTGATTGAATGACCCCTTGAATGGGTCTTGGCATGCTGAATTGGTCCTGGTACATTTCTTGTAAGTGGGAACTGCCCACTTGCTAGCATTTGGCAGCAGGAAAATGATGAGCAAACAGGGTTCCCATAAAATATACATTATAAGCTTTAGGAAAGTAAAAAAAAAAAAAAAAAAAAAAAAAAAAAAAAGCTTTATTGTTTATTGTTTATTTATTTGTTTATTTTATTGCAATTCTAGCAAATGGTACTTTCATTCCATTCCCCATCCCCTTTCTTTCTTTCTTTTTCTCTGTGCTAACAGAGTAGAAACAGAAAGGTTTGTCGTGTACTTTGGGTAAGTTCAGTGAACTGTTTTTTTGTGTTTGGTGAATCATTGCTTTGTTTTAAAAGTGGTTAGTTTCTACTTGTCTTTATCAATTCTTTTCCTCACAAGAATAACTCTTTCTGCATCTTCAGACAATGCATGCTTCCCCTTTGGTGTTTCATTTGACGGCATGGGTTTCTGGCTTGAAAGCATTTTTTTTAATTTAGGATCTGTGAATGATGAAAGTTATGAATGCATGCCTCAGTGTTTGATATTTGAATGTTTGATGGAATAATAGATCAGTTGTTCAACACTGCCACAAATACAGTTTGCCCTCACTAAATGTCTGAAATGGCTGGCACTACAGGGAAGTTTCTATGATCAAAAATGAGTAGTTATCTTATTTTTGAATAGCACACATATAGTTTATGTTAACAAATGTTTCTTTGTCTATGAACGTTTTTTAAAATGCCAGAAGCATGAACATGTTACTCTATCAAATACATAATTCTATATTTTGCATCTAGTGTCCTGACCTCTAGACTGTGGTGGGGTTTTTTTTTGTTTGTTTGTTTGTTTTTGTGGGGAAGGTTACAGTTGTTTGTGGAGGACTTGTGGACATAGCCCTGGACTTAGTTTCAATATTGGATTTAATAGATATGATTCCTTTCTCAACGGAATAGTATATATTGAAGTCTGGGTTATAGTACAGTGAAAGCACAAAAATGCATACAATTTGCAGGTCTGAGATTTCATTGAGAACATAAGACTGACAAGAAACATGGAAGATGCAAGGGAATCTAAATACATAATGTGTAATAAATCATATACAGCCTGTGAGCCTGAAAGTACATTCTTGATGCATTTTTCAATAGTATTTCTCTGAAATTCTGAATGTCATAAATTTAAAAATGAGGTTGTTGAAAATTACTGCGTCTGGGGAAAGGAGTACAGGTAATGTGCAAGGTCACATGTCACGTGTGGCCCATTGATGTCACTGACTAGGATGAAGATGGTGTAGCATGGAAGACCAGAGATAGAAATCCTTTACCAAGAGGAATTTGAAGTGTATTTCGTCAGCATATTTCATACTTGCACCATTCACCACGTGCTTTGAGACAGAGGGTTTGCTAGGAAGTAAGGAGAAAGGGGAATGAGTCCCTAATTAATGAGAACAGGTCCAATGCTTTCTGGAGTCAGAATGGGATTTGACAACCTGTAGAAGTTGTTCCCACATCTTCAGAAAGCAGATTAACACGTATTTGAGGATGGAATCAGTGTTGAGGGGCAATATGTCAATAGTAAATTTTGACAGAGAGGCTAAGAGTGGAAATGTGTGATTATCAATACAAAGTCAATGTAATTGGTTTTGGAATGTCATTTATGCCTTGATCCAAATACAAAATAATACTGAATTTAGGTAACTTTTTTCTGTCACAATTCTGTTTCCTTTCATGTGTGCTGTGTGCATGTGTGATTAAACAAAACAAAACAAAACAACAAGAAGAAAAAAACAAAACAAAACAACAACAACAGAAACCAAAAACCAGAAATAACAGCTGTAAGAACTAACCAGAAAAGGCGGCCTTTTTAAAAATTGTTTTTATAAATAACTAAAACATTTTAATATTGTGACTTGCTTAATTTATTCTATTCCTTGCAGGTAACTGCTGGTTTTCATAACTTACTCAAAAACTTAGTCATTATTATTCTGTCCTCTGCATTTGTATGGATTTAATTGCCAAAGCCAATTGCCATTTGAAAAAAATCCTCTTACCTTCCTTTCTCAGGGTCAGTGTGGAAAATCAGATACTGAAATATGGGTTTACTACTCGTGAAATCATTATTTTGGAAAATGATGATCCTGGAGGAGTATTTGAATTTTCTTCCTCTTCCAGAGGTCCCTACAGTATTAAGGTAGGGACCTTATCTGAGTAATATCTCTTAAGCCTTACAGACAATTTGGTTTAAACAGAATCCCAGAAAAAAAAAGATGGATTTTCTGTTTTACAGGAAGGAGAGTCTGTTGAGCTCCAGATTGTTCGCGCTAGAGGAAGTCTTGTCAGACAGTTTCTACGCTACACAGTAGAACCAAGAGACAATAATGAGTTTTATGGCAGCACAGGAATTCTGGAGTTTAAGCCTGGTGAAAGAGAGATCATAATTACCCTACTGACAAGAATGGATGGGATTCCAGAGGTAAAAAACTATATTTTTCTCTCTTCAAACTGTGTTCATGGACATACTTGGTAATCAGTTATTAAAATATAAATGGTTTCACCTGTGAATACTATCAGTTTTTATATAGCGTTTCCAGACTTTTTCTTATGTGTGAGAAGTAAATAAAGGAAGAGTGAGTAGATCTGTAAGATGGACAAGAACCAGGTGAAAGCATTTTACATATAGAAAGAACCAACCAACAGGTCTTTTGAGCCTCTTTTGCTTGAATGTTAGAGTTTTTCTGATAGCTCTATTGGTTTACAATCCCAGAAATATGCAGAATCTGGG